>NW_009193765.1:38375-53937 GCF_000690835.1 Fulmarus glacialis
ACGCCCACTCAGTGACACTACTCCATTTTGCAAAGAAAGATGGTTTCTACATGTTCAGAGGAACAAAAACAACCTGAAAATAGGAAAATAATCTTCACGTTTATATATGTTGTGCACATACAGGTGGGTGTGCACATGTATACTATACATGGTTTTAAATAGTAAAGAGCATGTAACTCACACATATCATTGCACATACACACATAAACCATCCAAGTATATTAAGAAAAACAGAGCACTTGGCTAGAATATTCTATACCATCGCAGGCAGTCAAATGCATGTTTTGTAACAGAAAAATTTCTGTAGAACACCATAGAGATTTATGGATAAATCTTGCTCCATTTCAGAAAGTCTGGCTGTACACACAACTGTTTCACAAGGATCCATCATTTCTTAAAGAAATGATCTTTTATTTAATGCAAACAATAAGACACTACATTTATTTTCATTATTTTATGCTGATTCCATATGGCATAAAAGTCTTTCTGTCATGGGGAATTCTAAATTTAAGTACTGTATCCACGTTCAGATACAGGAGAACGTTCCTCATCCTTTTACAAAATCTTGGGGCCCTAAAATTTCTCTTGCATCAGAAAAGAAAATGCCTATTTTATTTCTTTATGTATATTTTTTTCATATACTCATGTAGAAGAGTAAATGCAGAATGCATTCAACAAATCATGCTAACAGGAAAAATTTGTTACAAAGATGTAAAGACGGTATTTTTTTATAGATAGATATGCATATATATATATCTAGGGAGAGATACATATATATGCTTAGGCTGTCACCGATCTTCACGAAGCAGGGATTTAACACAATCTTCCTATGGCAGGATCTCGTTACAATTTTAAAATCATAAATATGTGCAGAGGCAGCTACAGACCTTTTAATTTATTCTGTATGCACTTACCAAGATTTGAAAGATACACACAAATAAGCAATAAAGAGAGCTAAAAGGAGAGAAGTTATCTGGCCTAATCTGAGCATCTAGAAGTTAGATGTCTAGTTCTGAGCTAGTCAATCAAAGCTCTTTTTACATCAAGTAGATATTTGTAAGGGTACCTCGGTATCCTCCTGCCTAGACAAGCACCTAAGGTGGATCAGGTCAAGCACCCTGGAAGTGCTGGTTCACTGCCTGAAAGGGGGCTTACAGCAACAAGTCAGTGTGCAACCCCTAGAGATGTCTAAAACTGTGTGAGGTAAATCCAGATGCCCACGTATGCCTTTGCAAAGGTGTGGGAAAAGCTACGTTCAACCCACCAAGACCTGCATGCCATGCCTGAGGTCCACCCCCACCTTCCTGCAGTGTGATGCCCACAGCTCCCAGGACATCACTTGGCCCACCTCCAACTCCTGAAATGCTACGGCCAAGGCCTGGATATACATCAGATGTGCACCATTAGCAATGATGTTTCCTGCATTTGCAGCGCATAAACTTTTTCCTATAACAGCTCTCGCTATTCTCCGTCATTTGGCTGGCGCTCAGTGACGTAACTCACTGTGAATGAAAGAAACCCCTTTTTCTCTGGCCTCAACAATGTGCCCGTTTGTGAGCAAGGCCACTGCTTTCCCCCGTGGAGCTGGTTAGTAGTGATATTTTATTTAAAATTCTTGCGGAAGCTTATGGGCTGAAGTAACCGTGATGTGAAAACCAGATGTCCAAGGCAGAGGAAAGATTCAAAGGGCTTTCAGGAACAGGGAGAGTCATAATTTGGCTTTAGAGCCTGAGCTATTCCTCCCCACGATGGGTCCTGGCGATGGGCAGGGTGCCACGGGCTTGCGTGTGGGGGTACACGATAAAGCACGTCTGCGCTCTCGCCACAGGATGGGCCTGTGCCTAAACATGGGGGAAAAAAGGGATGAGCCGGGGCTTGTGGTCAGGCCCCACTTTCCCTGCAATCAGCCACATCCCAGCACCACCACCTCACTCGTGCTCACGAGCCTCATCCCAGGAACGAGTAGGGGCACAGCAAGTGTGGCAGCAGCTCTGGGCAGCATCCCGCGACCAGCGGATGCGGCCTCAGTCACCACATTGTGGATGTCACCGTGCAGTAACAGCAGCTGTAACAGATTGCAAGGCGGTTGAGCGGGGTGCCTCGTCACCTCGTTGGGGTCTGAGCCGCGACACAACTACGCACGAGCAGGCAGTGGGATGCTGCTCCAATACGCTTAGTCTTGAGACTAGGTACCTCTACTCAAGCCTACCTAGGCCACTAAAATAGAGCCCCACACGTTATCATACTGCTCTGGTATGAGAAGACCTTACATTTGGAGTCAACAAGGAGTCAACATGCTCTCCAGCTACTTTTCTTGTTCAAAACATACACCTTACGATCTGTAAGTTTAAGACAGCAAGGAAACTTTGATGGAAGTAAAAAGCCAGTAAAAAGCAGCACGACTTCTAACTTTGTTACCACCAAAACCATAAGAATAACTGAAAGCCCAAAAGACGAGAGGAAGCCAAGTCCTTCAAACCCTCCTGCACCAAAGCAGGAGAGCAGCCCACTGCAGCTACTGATACAATTTGTGCTTCCGTAAGAAGCACAACTGCATCTGGTTTAGGATTTTCTGAGTGTGCTGGTATGACTGATCTCTTATAAAACCGACTGAGATGCAAGAAATGAGAAACTTGAAATGGCTCAGCTATAAAAGAGTATACAATTACATGTCAAAGCCAGCCTGAACATTTTCGGATACATAAAAATTTTGAGTATGTGTTTTCGCAACTGTAGGTGTTTCAGGTTTTGCCAAAATAATTTTGACTTGTGTTTAAAAGTCTCCCTGCATGTCTGCCAAAGGATGTGCTCACTGACAGGAGAAGCTAGTAATAGATGGCAAAATAGCATCAAACTCCTTCCCACTCAAAATGCTGGTGAGATCTTGTTTAAATGGGGAGATGATTTGTCTGCAAGTGCTGTAACACAGAACTATTGTACTTTGATCATGTTTATTTTAATACTTTAAGCTGTAAATATATCAAGAGGAGTTCTTAATTCACTTTTACCATGCGTATAATGAATGCAAATATGCCTTTTTAATAGTTTCTGTCTTTCAGCTTTATCCAAGCACTATTAAGAAAATGGATGCAGAGTTATCCCAGGATAATATCCCCAAAATGTATTATTTTTTCCCTCTCTCCAATACATAACAAAATGTATTGTTTACTACAAATGATTTTTACTACAAATTATTTTAAGTAAACTGCTGGAAGCTGGTCTTTTATAACCTGCTGTCCTATTTTGATTGTAGGAAAATGTGTTGTCATCCCTGTGAAAATACTTAGATATACAATCATCTATGTTCCTTTAACAGTTTCCTTTGAGTATGTATTTTAAAACAGCATCTCTGTTCTTTGTATTTTATTTTCTTCATATTTTTAGTTTTGTTTCCTTATTTTTAGAGACATGCTTTAATCAGATAAAATTGCAAGTATTATGTTCATGTTATGACTCCTATTATTTCCCTATTATTATTATGACTCCTATTATTTCCCCTCTTGTCTAATAAAACCTTCTTCCTTTTCGAGGTCAAAGACTTAAAGAGTTGAGGCTAAACCCCAGGAAGTCAAGGGTTTAAGTCAGGACACTGCTGGCTGTGACTGTCCAAAAGCAAGCATTGCTGGTGACATCGAGGCAAGCCGAACACCCACTCACAGTAATACTCCCAGCGGTATCGCCCCTTATGACGTTCATCAATCTTCTTGACATTTAGTAGGAGATGACACTACTAAACCTGGATGTAAACAGAAGCAAGGTGCATGCAAAGGTGTACTTTATATTGGCCTTCCAATGAGATAAAAATGAAGAGCTGAAAAATGTATCTTACAGGTACATATAAGCAGTAATCAGGACCAGCAAAGATGCACTTCGGTATGAGCCTATGCAAACCACAGCCTAGTGACATTACTTTCCATCTTTAAAACCACCCTATAACCCCCACCCCAAAATTATCTTCAAATACATGGATATTTTTAAATTCAGCCACACTACATACTGCTTTAACTGCTGTAACAAAAATAGAAACACATACACACAGCCTCCCACAGGCAGGGAAGTGCTCTGTATTTCCCTGTAGGGAGGGCCCTTCTTTAATAAGAGCTTCATCCGATCACTGTCATTGTTCTAGATAATGGATTACCTACACATACATTTTCAAGTGTAATGACACTCTTGCTTATTAAAGACCTCTCAGCTGAAGGGGCAGAATATTATGAACTGGCCAATCCATTCATTTCCTTGAATATGTTATTCAGTATTTTATGCTAAACCAGCAATACACCATCCATTTTAGTACAATGATCCTTATGTTCAATAAAACTGAAGTGCTGGATCATAAATCATTATAGTCATTTATTTTACATTAGACACATTAGCCACTATATTCCATAATCTATTACAATAAGGTGGATTTAAATGTACCCCAAGGAACTGCAATAATAACTTGAGAACCAAATATAGCAATTATGGATAAAATATGCTTAACCTAAAACTGCACTAGCTGCATAGTCTGCTGTGAACTTTAAATAAAATTTAGGGAGGATGATAACTGTCCTGGAATAAACAAGCAACAGAGGAAAACCGGAACCTCCTCTCTATATTTCAGATAGTTTAATATGCTCTAGCTATGGGGGGGTGTTACAAACCAGTGTTTATTAAAATATTACTATTCCATTATTATTCTATTATTACTGGTTATATTATCTTCCCATCACGTGAAAATTTCCTATATTTTCCTGGTGTTTACATCCTACTCATGTTTTTAAATAGCTTTCTCCCTTGCTAGCTCTCTGGTTAAGCTGTTTGGATCCACTGAATGATCTTCAGCATCCCTCCAACCATTTTAAACATTTTTGGCAAATTTTCCATAACATGTCCAGACCTTTCTGGTGCTATTTCAGCTTCAGGCTCACCAACGATGAAGGGGAAAGCCTGTTTGTCTCCTCAGACGCAATGTCTCCGCACAGTCTTAAAGGCCATTGGCAACTTTTTGGCCCCAGACCAAGAAGCAATCTCAAATGTTTGTGAACACAGTTTAGCATTTTTCAGAATTAGTGCTCTGCCAAGTATTAAAAACAACCACATGCTAAAGCAAGTGATTATTTTTTTACAGGGAGGACCTGGCATTTCAGACCACTGGGATTCCTGAAGATGCCTGCCACCAGCCCAGTGCGGAGGAGAAAGGGCACCAAGGGCCATCAGGCATCGTCTACATGAAGAACTGATGTACATCATGCCCAAATTTCACACGTGCTGTTTTGTATTTATAAAACTGTGTTGCTTCCTGCATAAATTCCGTTATCCCTGAGATATTTTCCTGGTTTTATTGCCTGTTTTTTTTTTTTCTTCCCAGGAACAGAAATTACACTTAAGAACTAAATGCTCACTGCCACCAGAGTAGCTGCTCTTGCCTATTAATTCTCTATTACCCCCAATTTCTCTGTGATGTTTCCAAAATAATTAATATTAACTTACATTTCTTAACTTCCTAAGGGGCGTATTAGCTGGCTCTGCAGATACGTACACTGAGTGTTCCCTTTTCCAATTATTCTGTTATATCAGCTTTATCTAGAGGTCTATTTACATCGCTTTCTTTACTTTCTTAGTGCCTTTTTTTTTTTCCCCATGGAGGCCAAATATTAAGGCTGGACATTGAGTGTAGCTCCTTGAGCAGTTTCTAAAAGTAATCCCACAGGTCCAGCTGGAGGCTGACAGGCAAACCCAAGGTGCACTGCCCAAGATGCACTGCTGCCTGCCCTGCATCTACATACTTCAGTCTCCAACTGCCGTCCTAGCACCTTTCACAAGCAAGAGAAGATGTCCAAATTATTCATGACAAATTCAAAACAAAATTTTGCTTTGGCTCAAAACCATGAAATATATTCAGGCAAATAAAGGGCATCTGAACCAAGGTAAGGCAGAAGCTTGCTTTTCCAATGATGTGTCCATATTTTACTTTATATCACAAGAGCCGTAGCAGTGAAGGGCGTGCTGAATACAAGAAACCTCAGCTCTGGTTTAAGTGTTCTTCCTAATTCCTATCGGACGAGAGATGCTCCACATGACCTGTTTGTTTTTATTCCAGAGTCTCTGACCGAGGAGAGCTGCTGTGGTGCCACTGAGAAGGGAACAATGCACCCAGTTCTGTATGTTTTGGAAGAGAAAGTAAATATTTTGTACAACATCCATTGTTGAACAAATAACTTTCTTTTTGATAAACAAGCACTGAAAATCTGTATATATCATGAAAAGAATTCAAACCCCTGCGATAACCTTACAGCACGTGCGTCCGGCAGAGCTCTGTAACAAGCAGCTGAGAAAGGCAGACGCTCTCCCAGCCTGCTTTGGCCTTGCATTGCTCCTTATGACTCTCTCACATTCACCCACACATGCGATATAGGAACAGAAAGGAGAAATGAGAGGTGTGTATCTAACCAAATCACTGTAAATTTTTGTCTGAAGCAGGACGGAGTCTCAGAGTCAAGCTGCAAATGAACCTGAATTCCTGCTCACTTCACGACCTGAGCTGTGCTCTGCTCCTCTGCCAGCAGTACAGCCAGAGAGCCACAGCGCCGAGTAACCTGTATCTGACATCTCCAAGAGGGAATCTTTTTTCCGAAGTACAGTATCAAAACGGAGAGCGGTGCACAGCAAGGACCTCTGATCGCTCGGGAGTTATGGCAGCCACTGAACTGCCAGGAAAAACCTTGCTCTGTTACTGGGTACGTTCACAGAGCGCAAACTGATTAAGTGGTGCTCTCCCTCCTTCTCGGTCCTTCCCGAGAGAACAAATGGAAGAGGGCGATGAAGGCAACAGCGACAAAACCGGGTTGTATGGCACGCATTGACAGGCGAGATGGGAGCGCGCCGCTGAGGCACGCCTTTGCCCCTCCGGTAAGGGCCAGCCTCATGCCCCACCAGCTGTACCTCGCGTGCCGCGCAGGCACCATCCCAGCTGCTGCCGCGGATCTCCAGCGTAACGCCGACTGCAAACCGGAGAGGAGCCTGCCCACGGCGAGGCACGTGAAGGCAGCCACGCTGTCCCTGAGGCAGTATGGCACGGGTGGCACCAGGAAAAAGTTCCCAGTTTCAACTGCGTAAAGAACACATCAAACTGTTTAGTGAGAGAGCGCGCTCACTAATGGCAAGTACTCATCTTGTTTATGCGTGAGATGTTGTGTATTTTTAAAAGAAGACAGAAGCTTTTAGGGTATTAAGCTCTCTTGAAAGTCAGGCCTGGAGGTTACGACGCCTGCATACACCCAGGGCACCCCAGTGCTGCCCCTTCCCTGCACGGGGAGATGGTTTCCCCGCTGGAGTGAATTATCCACAGCGAACGGGTCAGCCTGCCCTTCCCCGGCAGGCCCCCGCGGGGACTCTCCCCATGGTGCCAGCCTGTGAAGGAGGCTGAGGCGAGGCGGCGAGCGAGGCGGCTCGCCCAGGGGACACCTCCCGTGGCGCTGAGGCCCTCCCCGCCGCCTCCCCAGGGAAGCCGCCGGCCGGTTGAATTCCAACAGCCACTTCCTGCCAGCCCGGCTGGCAAACAAACCTGTGGAAAAGTAAATACGTTTATCACACAGATTTCCTCTGCCCCTTTTTAAATAAGGAAGGGCTCGATGGCTTTCCCAAGTCAAACCTATACCGCTCTGAAGCCATGATGATAAATACGTGCTCCCATGCCCATTCCAGTGACTGCAGCCACAGGCGATACAGGTTTGCGTGGTTTCAGGACAAAATGCAAAAGAAAGAGCCCCTCTGTGAAGGAGCATTCCCACCAGAAGCAAACATTAGGACCGGCCCGCATGAGCCGAAATGCCGGGGCAGCACAGCGAGATGAACGTGTCCCTTGCGCAGTCTTGATGAAGCCAGCAGATACGCAGCACCTTCCTATCGCCACGTCTCCCCCTCGCCAAATATGAAGGTCCTCTCGAAAGAAACTGAAGTGAAATTTAGTCCTGTTAGCAGCAGGAAATAACCAGCAGCTTGAAATCACCTGAGCCAGGAATTTGGCTTTAAATTTTCCAATCTGATGCTAGCACAGCATCAGTACCTTTAAAGTCTCTATTAAGAAGGGGTAGAACAGTTGGAGAAGCCAGGGTCATCTCTGGGAATTTATACCAGAAATGTTTGCTATACTGCAGATCAAAATAGCATTTTGACTCATTGATCCCCTGAATGCCATAAAATCTGAAGCGAGATCCTTGTGCTTAGCGGTGGGAAAAATGAGTTTCTTTGGCCACCTATCGTAACGTAAAGAATGAATAAAATAAAGAAAAACAAAGGAAAAGAAAGGAGATATAAAGCTTGAGATGAGGGTAAAGACAAGCGAGCAATTAAAAAAGATAAATGGACTTCAATTTACAAAAAAAAACCTAAATCTCCGCCTCGGTAGCATGTTTAGCTCTTAATCAAGTCTTATTACAATCGCATGCAAATGCCAGGATGGCAGGACATTCCTTCAAACTATGTTTTCATTAAAGATTCTGCTTTTTCCAGAATAATAGTAAATGACATGTGAACTTCATATGAACTATAGGTCATGAAAGGATTTAGTATTGGCATTTTTAATCTAAAAAGTCTGTGCCAGAAAATCAATATGTTTCAGTCGCAGCATTCGAATGCAATTTTCTTCACGTAACAGGGTTCTTTCTTTCACTCCTCCTTCCTCTCCCTCTCCCTTTCTCTCTCCCTCTTCTTTAAAAATAATGAATAATTCCCAGTTTTTCTATGAAACAAGCAGGCGCATTAGAAGGCAACGACATCAATAACGCGTTACATGTAAACAGAAAATGAACAAAAAAATCATTCAAGGCCCCTTTCAAACCGGCGTGCTTTTCATCAGCGCTATTACAGGTTCCATTCACATTATCGGATTGAACCACGCTGCATAACCAAGGTGCTGACAAGCCTTGATTACCCAATAACTCCTGTATTCCTTTCAGGCAGGTTCACCGAGAGGACAGGAATGCGCGGCCTTCCTGTGGGGCAGGCTGCTTTCCAGCCAGACCAAGTCAATGAAACCCAACGCCCTCCCGCTCCTGCGCGCCGAAACAGCCCCTGCATTTCCTGAGAGGCAATTATGACTTTTCCCTTCTTTATTCTCAATTGTTTCGGATAACAATTTATTGTACATCGGAGGGGCCAATATAAACATTTTAAACTCTTTTCATAACACTTAGAGGGGGCTGCTAAGTCATCTCCGTAGTAAATCTGTTGTCGGCTCTTTCCCATGCTGCAGAGTCAACAAATCCCTCTCTCACCCAGGGCAGGCCCAGCCAGGCACTGCAAAAACAAGGGAAAATGAACGCAGCGCCTCGTACGTCGTGCCTCTACTTGCTCTGACTTTCCCTGATCGCTTGTTAGCCGCCCACCTTTCGGTTTTCCCTTTGCACGGCGCACCTCTCAAAAGAGAGGTTGCTCAAAGGAAAAAAAAAAAAAAGAGGGGGAAAAAAAAAAGCCGTTTCAGACAGCCGTGTTTTTCGCGTTTGGATTAAACCCCGCTCCAGCCCGAGGAAGGGCAGAGGATGCATTATGCACTCACTCTTTCTAGCAACTTAGGCTGGAGCACTAATGAAAAGCAGGAGACGGAGTTGGCGGCCAGATGTGGGGCGAAGGCTTCTACCAAAAGGGAGCTGGAGCCGTTAGGGCTGGGATCTAACAGAGGCTAATTCCCTCGCCATGTCACTTGCCTAATTCCTTGCAGACAACTCTTTCTCCATTCCCTAACAAGTATGCATGTATCAAAGGCAATCAAGCAAAATAAACATTTGCAACAAATTTATTTTTGGTAGCAATTTATACTAAACTTACTGTTATTTCTCCTTAACTAATCAGTTCTTAGTCCTCTTCTATGTGTCCCCCGAGTGAAACAGCTGCTTTAATATCACTTAGCATCCAGAGCTGTGGGTGTATTATTACCCACATTTCTCTAATTAACTTCTAATGACACGATTTATCTGCACATTTTTCGTATTATTTTTATTATTTTAAAGTCAGAGCAGAATTCAACTTTTACCTGTATCTGCTGCACATGGGGCAAGACTTGTAGCGCTGCACACAAAGCTCCGACCCAGCTCTGGCTCCGAGCAGCCCCAGCCGCCCACCAGCTGTAGGACCACAGGGATCTCCTGCATGGGGCTGCACCCTGGCATGGGCTCGGTTTTCTGATCAAGTCCTGTGGGATCAGAGGAAGGATGATGTGTGGTCCTCCCACATGTTCAATGTACCAAGCCTGTACCTCCTCCCAATGGGGACTTTAAAGGGACAAGAAGGAAGAGGTGGCTTCTACAGGCCCTGGAAAGATACCAGAGCAGTCGGTGAGGAGGAAGGGGAAAGCTGCAGGATGAGGCCAGAGGAGCAAATCCTTGCTGAAGTGCGAGGCTTGACCAGACCATCTTGTGGCAGAGACCTCCGACAAGCCACTGCCATGTAAGCCAAGCATACGTATTATGTTCTGTTTTAAGGCCTTAATATTCCGTTCCCCTGGACAAACAAATGCATGGGTGCGTGAAGCCTACGAAGCCATACTTCAGAATTGGTGTCCAAATACATGGTGTCTGAAGCGGCTTAATGCTGCAACCGTCTTGCACCTTACGCACACAGAGAAAAAGGCACATGCAAGTCTGCAAATACACTCACTGTTATGCTGGGAACTTTCCTGCTGTAAATATCCACTGCCTAGTTCTCAGCTTTAATATTTTGTCTTCTTTTTCCTTGCCCACACACGGCTGTTATGTTCAGCTCATCACTATGGTCTATTTATTGTCACAAGCCTTTTAAATGGCAAATATTTTGAACTATCTGTGGTTGTGCCAGTTTACTTTTCAACACAGCGAATGAAGGGCTTTCTACCTGGTATCTCCTAAAACTGGCACAGAAAGTCATTTCCTACTCACGTACAAACAAACAAAAGATTGACCATTTTCCTTTCAACCAGAGGAGTTACTTGTGCCCAAGGAAGCATGCTTGATACTTTTCAGCAGAGAACACGCTGCTTTGGGGATTTTCTCACACAGTTGCAATAGCAAGCTTTACCTTAAACTTTTCTGCATCCACCATCAAGCAAATGGTGTCACACATGAACAATTAAAAAACTGTACAAATCTAACCTCAATTTTCCTTACATGACCATGGCTCTAACAATGCAACCACTAGAAATACTTATGTATTTTAAAGGCAGTTGCATCTGCAGATGCAGCATAACATAGATTATAGAAATAATTCTTGATATTATAAACACAATAAAAACGGAAGATGAACAAGATGTATATACAATCTTCAAAAATAATCTTCAAAAATATATTTCAGGATAGGGCATTTATAAAAAAAGGTTTCTATTTTACCTGTATCTACAGTAACTTGTTACATTAAAAAAAAAAAAAGAAAGATGATTAACTGAACTACTGGAAACCATAATAGCAATGGCAATGGATTACTCGGCTGTTGAGTACAGAATAGACTTGAAATCTGTGTTATGGATTTGCTGATATTTGGCTGAATGAATAATCTATGGGAACCTTAGGGCCAAAATTCAGTAAGTACATAAGTCTTCACTTCATTGTTAATTTAGTCATGGATTTTTATCTTAGTTACTCCTAGATTATATGAAGAAAAGAAATCAGAATTCCACCTTGTCATATTTGTCTGGTATCACGCTCCCAGCTTAACAGTAATTGTTACCGAGTAAATGTTCCAAGGAATATTTACTAAACATGACTCTGAATTGCAGTCTGTCTCCGCATAAAATCACAGTTGCGAACTGCAGCCTTACAAAATCTCAGCATATGACAAAAAGAGACTAAAAGTGAACTGCCAGATTTCTGCAGTTCAGTCCCATCCTCTCAGGCTGAGACATAACTATCACATCTTCAGCTTACACACGTTTTAAAATCTCCCCTTCAAAATTACCTGCATTCTTCAGCTCTACAGCAGCCCCTGTTCCAATGCCTACCAGCATGGAGACTTTATATGGCAATTTTCTTCCATCAATCTAAATGAAAAGACATGTCGTCATCCCCCTCCATCCATCACTTTGTTTGTTGCATGTTAAACTGTAACTGCTGTGGCCTTACAATCACTGAACAGTACATTTTTTTAATTTTCTGTGAAAGCTTCTTCCTTAATTGCGCTGAACAAATCGTAATGACTTTTTTTAATAGACACTCAGGGACAGTTCATAAAAACTCCACGCACCATTCAAATAAAGGTTTTACAGAACTTAACCAGATAAAGGTGAAATTAATCTTTTTTCAAAAAGCTATTATCCTATACACTGAGATATCCTTTCTGCAGTCTGACTAAACATCACTAATCTGTTATATCACCTCCTGGGATGATAAGCACAGAGAAAGGAGAAAAAGCAAGCTGGAGTGTGAAGTCAGCCCTGTACCACACAAGCATAAACCATCATCAGCCCATATCCAAACTTCTGAATAAAGTCCATGAATGCTGCAATCCCAAGAACCTTAATGGGACAGGTTGCGGTGCTGAATTTGTTTTCCAATTTATGTGTTATTTTTATTGCCACCATTTGATAAGTCTCTACATCAGGAGAGTCTTTACTAATAAGATTTTGTTAAGAAGTATTGTTGCTTCGTTAGATCTTGAGCGGCCTTTCAGTCAATGCAATGCCTTTGTCACTCTGCCATACAAGCAGTAGATGTAACATCAGCCAGACAACCTGCTGTCTTTTCAATAAATATTGGCATCAGACATCAGCGATACCAATCACTGTGCTCTCGAAAACGAAGATTGCTTCCCTCCATCAGCAATAAAAGATGACTAAACTGTATCGCAACACGGTCAAAACACCTGGAAGTCTCCCCTGAAAAAAGGGGACAACGGCTCTCTGCATCCAGGGGCTTAACGTACCTGCAAAAGTTTTTGTGACACACAAACTCATGTCCTTCAAATTCCCACCACTTGGAAAAAAAACCCAAAACAACCAAACTACCTGGAGAAACCCAGTCCAAAACAAGTTTCAAAGGGAAAAGTTGAAAATCCACCCTGGACAGAAAGGGGAATTTGGGTCCGAGCCACCAAAGAGATTCCACATTAAATTAGCACAGGACCACTGTCAACAGCAGGGCAGGTGACAGCTCTCTAAGCTCTCTCCACATCTATTTAGATGGATTCAGACTGATTTCGCTACCTAAACGTTCCTAAATCTGTGTCTCTTTCTTATATGCCACTGCAGGTCCAGCGACGATGAGCCACATTACTAGCTAGACAGCTAGCCTTTTCCCAAACGCAAAAGGTAGCCGTCAAGGTCAGCATTGCCTATTGAAGCAATGGCGATGCGTACAACGCGCAGCTGTCTGCAGGACCAAACAGGGCTGCAAAAGGCTTTTTTTTCATGAATTAGTCCCTTAGGAAAGTGTTTACCCCAAAGCAAACTGCTGGCAGCATGAGATGGATGAAATCCGTAGTATTCACTGTGCAACAACACGCAGAGGGCAGCAGCACTGGAACCGTGTGCCGAAATCCTTTGTCACTGCACAGCAAAACTTTTCTTTTTAAACATGGGAATAAAATATTTAGTAGACTGTGTGACAAACAAAGTCAGGCGAGTGTTTACATAGGAAAACCAGCCCTCTTGTAGCTGCACAAATAAATAATATTCTTTCTTCTTTGAAGAAAGAGCATATGCTCAACACTCCTTTGTCCTGTATCACAATAGAAAAACCCTTTGCACTGGAATATCTGAATCACTTCTTGGCAGTCTCTCAAGGTAAACAGAGTAAATTAAAAATGAGTGTTTATCGTAGGCGCACACATACACACACACCAGCAAAGTGGAGTGCTGTATTTGCCTATCAAACATAAGAAGCGATTGAGTCCATCAGTCATTCAAACAAGCAACTGAAAAGTGGAAATAATGGGATGACAACATCAGAAAACAACCTCCCAGAAAGAGATGAGTTTCCTTGTAGCCATTTGTCTTGTCTAATTAATCCCACATGTGGGACTAGACTGGAACATCAAAAAAAAATTAGGTACAAAATATTACTTTCACTGGGAAGCTTCAGAAGTACAAAAGAAACAGAAATGCTTTATGGTTGTGCTTTGCTTTCAAACCCCGTTTTTCACGTCGTCTTCTTAATCTGGGACTCTGCCCCTGTGCCTAGATGAGACTAAGATAATGCTAGCAGCGCAGAAGGCGGCAGTTGGAAAAGCTGGGGAAAATTATGTGGTTACCACTAATAAAACAAGATGTCAGTTCCTAATAGATTAAAAACCTGTGTATTAGGTTGCAGACTATTCCTGGGCACCCATGGAGCGGTCATGCCCAAGAGCACTTCCCTCTGCTCAAGACCGGTGAAAAGGGCATGACCTATTCCCTTCCACGCAAACCTTGTCACAGTTTATCCGCATTTTTGTCAACTTGGAATTAGACTGCTGTAACACACTCTCCACAGGGCAAAACAAAATGCAGAAACAAATGCAGAATGTGTCAACTGCTGATTTAATGGAATTTCATGCCAGGAGCTTGTTGCCCTAATGCATATGGGTCTGCAGTATCTGTCCTCACAGGAGGCTGTGTAGGTATAGCAAGGTGATGGGTTTGTAAAATGCTAAACCCAACAATTTTTGCAAGGGATTTCTGATGCTGAGTATGGGGACAGACACACTTTACCAGGTTCTCAAAACTGTGGCCATTTCTGAAAAACGTGGTTTTGGTTTTGTCGGGGGTTTTTTGAAGTACACAGCAGACACCTCCTCCACCACAGTGTGCACCAGGTAGGCTACCAGAGCTGAAATGAAAGCAGAGCTGAACTCAAAGCTCCCTCAACGTGCCAGGAAACATCCTCCATATGCCTACAACTCTGAAGCAGACTACGTATGTTCCCATTTTGAACGCAACACGTGAGCAGTGTTCCTCTATTTTTACAGGAGGAGAAAGGACTGTAGGTTGTGGCGTTTCACGACTGTAGTCTGAGGGGTGTGTGACAGTGTCTGCTATGATATTACTGATGAAGTTAATAACTTAAGGACATCCAGGGCATATATTGCATTCCATTCTTTTAATGCAATGAAGTAAACATATATCATCTTTTTGCACATTAATAAGAGGGACGAAAGCTATTCTGGCACTTCTTGGCATGGTGACAAGGACGTGCCTGCTGGCACCATTTGCCCCAGAAACCCCCAAATAACATCCCGCACTAACTCCCCAAAGGGAAAGTGGCGCTGAACAAAGTGCCAACAAGCTGACAGCTTCACACACAACTTGGCATGCACTGGCAAACTTTTTAGAAGAAAAGTAAAACGAGGATTCAAATTCTTTGTTGGACCTCCATCTAAAGTAGGCAGCAGTGAGCTTGTTTTAGGCACGCAAACACATATACGTGTGTGTGCGCTGTGCGTATGCATAGGCATCTGTATATATACGTACATACACAGATCCCCTGGTGACCATACATGAATCATTGGTACACTTTTGAGGCAAAGAATATTTTAAAATCTTTTTTTCTCTCAGGAGAATCGTAAGGGCCGCTTTCAAGATTTTACTGAAGAAAGTTCCCAGTTTGCTCTCGCAGAGTACTTCCCACCCCCCACCCCC
>NW_009193766.1:0-26739 GCF_000690835.1 Fulmarus glacialis
AGCCCCCCGCAGCCACCCCGTGCTGTGCAGCCAAGCTGCCGCCGCAGGAGCAGCCGCCGGCTTCCAGGGCAGGCGTCGCCCGAAGGACGGACGTGCCGAGCACGGGTGAACTTTCCTGCTCTGCCTGTTGCTGGCTGGGGGACCTCGGCATGTCCTCCCCCACCATCAGGCCATGCGTGCGCAGTCACGACTCCTCCACCGCAAAGCCGGTGCCTGGGCAGGTCATGTTGGAGGAGACGGATGGGCCGAGCCTGGGGTAATTAGGGCGCAAAAGGGGTTCTTCTCTCTAAAAGGGTTTTTTTTTTTGCCTACAACAGCAGGGATCTGTGGCTTCCCCAGGGAAAATTCCTCTGGAATAAGTGATTTCCCCTCAAGCAAGGACCGGGGTCAGAAACAGGCTCTTCCCAACTTGTTTGCTGTGGATGAGCCAGTTATCACTTTCCCCCATTCTTATCGGGGGGATACCGAGGGGACAGCAGCATAAGCTCATCCGCAGGTAGGATTTGCTCACAGATACCCAAAGCCCCAGCGACGAGAGGTCTCCAAAAGTGCGCTCAGGGCTGCAGCACTGCACCCCATCACCCTACCCAGAGCTCGGCAAGCCACAGGGGAAGAGGTTTCCTGCCTCCTGCACCTCTTAGGAGGTCCCTAAGGAAAGGGGCAGCATCAAGTAGCACCACGGTCACTCCGTTGTGCAAGGACAAGAAAGCAGTTTCCCCCAAATGGCAGGTACGCAGCCCGGTCCCAATGCCAAGGGCAACAGACGAAGCGGCCCTCTCCCCCGTCGCTGCTGTGACGCCCCATCAACTGGCCTCCCTCCTTCCACACCCCAGCAAGACACCGGCTCCGTCCGAATCCCTGCTGTCCGGAGAAGGGAGGGAGCAAACCGCTTTTTGCCCCGAGATCATCTTTAAGGGCAGAAGTTGCAACGCTCACATCCAGGTGGGCAAGAGGTAAAGCAGGGGGTGCTGCCGCCTGCCCCAGTTCTCCTCTGGCGTAACTCCAAAACCACAGAGAACGAGGAAGCACACCATGGAGCTTAAACACTATAGCTGGGAATAGTTTTGGAGCGGAGAAGGGTTTTCCGGGCTCTCCTCGAGTCCTACCCCCAGGCCTGGCCTTACCTTGGTAGGAGCCCAGGCACACAGAAAGGATCAGCACCCAGCCACTCCATTTGCTCTCCATGCCGTTCCTAAGATAGTCCTCAGTGGCTGGTTCCTCTCCCGTGCTGCTCCCAGACTGAGGAATCTTGGATGGGTTGGGAGAAGTAGTGAGAACCCACACCTACGCAGGGCAATTACCACACCCCTCTCCTTACGCCTTGATTATAAAATCATCACCAGCCTGCAAGTGGAGGGAGGGACCAGAGCCAGGCAGGTATTCCCGGGAAGTCAAAACCATCCCAGAACCTGCTCCTCAATGCTAACCTTGTCACTCCTGGCTGCACAGGGTGGGCATGGCAGGGGAAAACTGTCCTAGCACCATTGATGTAGCGATTTTCTGTGCTCTTCACTCACTAGAGCGTCATCCCTTACAAAAAGGTCAGCAGCGCAGGTATTAAAGACCAGTAAATTTAGGACGAGAGAATTAATGGTGTATTTAGAGGCAGCCAAGTAGTTTGCTTAAAGCATTTAAAAGACATTTTATTCAAAATAAAGCAAGGAATGAAGACAAAAGGAAAGCCACATTAAACGCAAGTCAGCACTGAAGCCTGATATCAAGCAGCTTCAGCAAGAAATCCCTCCAGCCTGCGCAAGGCAGAGAAATTGCAACACGGGGCTGTTGCCTCACATCAGGCATTGCATTTGTCCCGGGAAGAGAGCAGCAGCGGCAATCCCTGGCAAGCCTCTGTAACCTGCAACTGCCTTTAATATAACAAAGGCTTGATGGGACACGCATGTTGCAAGGCGATGGCAACTCAATGGGAACCTGAATCCTGCCATTCAGCCCCAGATTCCCAGTGACATTTTGGGACATGCCTTCTCCCAGCTCTGCAGAGGAAGCTAACAAGATCCTTCAGCAACTAGCACACAACAAGGAAATGAAACACATAAACTTACCGGTTTACAGAAGTTTTTATTGTTCATTAAGGAAGCTTCTGTGCAAAAATCAGGACAATGTTCTTCAGAAAGCAACTGCACGTGCCCCCCCAGCGTAACTCAGGCAGGTCAGGTGCCACAGTCCACAGGAAGGGAGAAAACTCAAGAGACTCCCAGCGCTAGCACAGGATTTCCCCCCGGTTCACCCCGCCCGACAGGTCCCTAGCATGAGTCCTTCACTACTAAAAACCCAAGAAAATTAAAACCTTGCCAACCTGTAAGAGTAAGTGTCAATCCATCCCCACCTCCACTCCAAAAAAATCACGTTAAGAGAATGCCGTCCAATTTAAAAGATCAAATACCATACTACATGCCGTGGTGTAACACAACCCGTACCTCCAGGGCGGCAACGCTGAAGAGAGCCCATTTCCTATCTGGCCTATCTACCCCAACTGCGATACACCGCTGGAACCTCTGCACAAGGCTGCTAAGACAGAAAGCTGCAGGTATTTTACATGTTTAGGGGAAATTATTTTTCTTTTTTTTAAAGCCATGAGTGCTTCAGCGTTCTGTACAAATGCAAACAGGAAAGACAAACCGGTATTGCTATCTGTCAACACTGCCCAGACATTTAGTATGTAAACGTAGTAACAAAAAAGCTGCAGTCGAGTGGTTTTCCATTAAACCGCATGAAAATTACTTTGCTTGCTGCTAAAGCGTTGTTACTGGAGCCCCTGCCTCACCCAAGACACCACAGGAAACAGTAGCAGTTGCCGGCACCTTTCTGAACAGGACTGGAATTTTCAAAGCTCCCCCTCTGCCCAGCTCCTCCTTCCCAAAGGTCTCCTCAGAGCTACTTTGGTGCCTATTTTTGGGGTTAACTTGATCAGAACTATGCACTAAATGCTGGTAGGGGATGCAAGGTCCGTCTCAAGCAACATAAGCATGATTCTCGTTCTCGAGGCCCCTACACCTCAAGGGCCTGACTTGCTTCCAGGGTAGCAGCCTGCCTTGAAAGGCTTTTGTTCAGAAGTTCAGGCCATTTCAGTGGGATGCTGCAGAGGCGTTGTCAGGTATGCCAGCAGAGCTGCCAAATACCTACTACAGTGCTCTTACCATCTGCCATCTCCGCTTGCTACTCAGACGCGTTTCCCAACAGAAATGGGAACTCTGGAAAAAAAATTTATACTTCAAACTACTCAGAAGGGCAAGTGTCAGTGAGAACGGGTGGCAGCAATGGAAACTGCCCACGAGCCTCACAGCGCCTCTGAAGTTTTAGATGACTGAAATATGCTATGAGAGAAAAACAGATCAAGGAAAAAAACAGTAGTTTACAATAAAAACCATTTTTCCATGTGTTCTACCCTCTGTGCTGAACTCACTTTGACATATGCACAGCCCCTGCTGACTTCTTCCCCTCCATCTTCTACCGACGCAGCTCGCTCCACCTCCTTGGCACCCAGCTGGCTGCCTGTAGGACGCTGCAAGACTAAGCAGAATTGAGCAACTAGGATAAGAAAAAAGGGAGCCATTCTTTACGTACGCCAGCATGCGTCAAAAGACTGAAATCCCACTGTACAGGGCTTGACAGTAGAACACCCATGCTTAGACCAAGTAGTCCAAGGAAATAAAAAGGACGTGATCCAGGGTTGAGGGAGGGTTTCCTTAGCTATGATAACACCAGGAGCCGTAAGTGTGGTCACTCAAATGCAAAAGCGCGGTCACTCAAATGCAAATGTATCTTTTTAGGTACCAGTTACTTTGACGAAAGTTAGCTGGGCATACAAAGTCCCCTCCTCTGCATCTGTAGAGCTTTGAAAATTCCAGCCGAAGGGATTCCCAGATTGAACATTATCCCTTAAAGTTCTCCCACAATTACACGGAAAATTAATATTCCAGCCAGATGTTAAAAATGCAAAGCATGTAATCTTCCCAATGCTGACTACAGAAAGACATTTGAAAGTTTAGCCGCTATCTTGTTCTTTTTTTAAATTAAAAGATAATAGTCTTGTCTCATTTCACCTTCTCTGCCATTCTTCCCAGCACCTAAAAAAAAAAAACACTTCAGCCTATCAATTAAAAATCTACAACACACTGACTATTTTTAGGAGCGTAATGAGTTAAACTGTACAATCAGAAGTATCTTTGTTAAGTCAACAATGAAGATCTGATCCTTCAACAGCAGCACTGCTACAGAACTGCTAAAGGAACCTGAAGGTCAAATTGTTAATGAGGCAGAGAGGAGGGACATTTGAGATACAGCTCTCCGCCAACCTCGGCCCACATTTTTAAGAGCCACGGCAAACTTTCAGAACTGGAAATTCTTCTTCTAGTTCCACACATGACGTTTGCAGTGATCAACAGCCTAAAGGGAAATAAATAGTGTATGTTAGTGGAAAAAAGCCTGTTTGCAAACGAGCATGCATCTACGCATACAATTCAATGCCTTATTCTGAGCCAAGACCTTGGGAGCAATCTGTTTTTCTTAAAATAAGTGATTCCAGAGAGGACTAGAATAAATAACAACCTCGTCCCCACCCAGAAGCTTCAGGAAAGAATGCTGATGACCCTTAGCCATTAACGCCTGGCAAAGAAAGCATCAGCCCACAGCAATACTGGAAGCCAATTTTTAGAGCCTGATGAGAGGTCGTGATGTAGTCTGTTGGCTGCGTGATCACAGACTAAGTATAAAGCTCACACTGTACCTTACTATAGATTCTGAAATGCTAGCAGAGGGGTAGGGGATAGGAACGGAAGGGAGAGGAAACAGTCTGCTTTAAGAAAGCTAAGGGCTATGGAAGACCCTCTAATCAAACTCAACCACATCTAGCTAGTACCCTTTTGCTTCCTGAAACTGGAATTCATCCACTTGAAAGTGTGGTATAGGAGCTGGAAAAGTAGCATATAAGGAGCTATCAAAGACCAATAGGAAACTTGAGGCAGAATCCTGCATTACGTACATTGCACTGAGCAGCAGTCTCCATGTTCTTACACCAGTAACCTGGACCCCAGACACAAGCATCATCCCCCAGGAGAGGCTGTTTAGCTGATCCACAGACTCCAAGTTTCTGTGAAAAGAACAGCAGCAGAGTCAGCATCTTTCTATCCGCACCACGAGATCTCAACTCCAGCCTTACGTCTGAGCTTCCACCTGACCTTCAGGAGCTCCCACAGTACCATGCTCAACTGACAACTGCAGTGACACTTGCAGCTGAACGAGTAGACATGAAGCAGTAATCTGACACGAGGAAGAATTAAGTTACCGCAACTGCTTCTTCATATTAAGTTTCAAGAAACAGAGCTTCTAGAAAGGGACCCTTCTCAAGAAATGTCATTTGACTTCCTCTCATCACATTCAGGGCACACTACACCTTGTTACTGAACCTCAACAGCGGCTAACCGCTGGCAGCTCTTTTCTTCTACCCTTCTTGCACAAGGCTGGCAGTCAGACAGCTGTCCATTCAGTAAGCCTGAGGCCTTGCACAACCGCATTTGCTCCAAGCATTCAGTGTGCTGATTTTTATTCCAGCAGAGTTTCTGCATGCTAGGCACTGAAAGGCGTACAGAAGAATAGGCAGGACTGTATCGGAGCCCGAACTCAACAGAACTAAACACAATACTCACAGTGCAAACAAAAGTGGGATCCATCATCTCTGCCAAGAGTTGCACAACTACGGGTTCATACTGTTCCACAAACTGAACACACTGTAACAAAACACAGGTTGACAGATTCTCGTGTTAAAGCCTTAGAAGAAGGAAGATAGGGTCTTCAGCAGGCAGGCCCGTACACTACTCCAAACACCCCCAAAATACACCCCAAACTGATAAACTAGAGGCTTGAGCTCTGCAGACTGAAAAGGACTCAGCATTGCACTAATCACACAATTAGATCATTTTTTGTTAGCTCATACCTGCCTGCAGCTGTCTGCAGACAGGTTATGATGAGAAAGGGGTGAAAAGGAAAGGAACCAAGCAGGACAGGCTTTGGGAAAAGAACCAAGCAGGAGAGGCTTTGACTTGCAAAGCTTAGTCTCTAGTCATGGAGATCACTGCTGTCTCAAGAGGAAAGCACACTGAACAAGCTGGAGACAAACATCCTGAACAGGATGGCAGCAACACATTAATGACTCTTAAGCACTTTTAGCCCAAGTACTTATTCTTGACTTCAGACCAGGAGCAGCACAAATGTTTCCCATCGAGAACAGTCAGCCCTCTAGTGGAAAGGCCATCTCCAGAGCACAGAAAGATGTTGACGTTCTCAGCAGAGACTAACGGCACCGATTAATAAGCGAACCACAGCCATTAAACCGCCTCAGAGCGGTTAGCAGGGATAGCCATTTCACAGCTGCTTTAAGCCTGTATACTGTATGCCTAGTAAACTTACAAGCAGTTGCCACTTGCTGACACTCAGCAACCACTTAATAAGATTTCCAGGTAAATCTTGATAGCAGTGGTCTAACAGGTGTTGCTTTTCGCTGTCTCACTGGAATTATGCCAGCCTACTTCCAATTACTTTGTTAATCCCCTGAACAGGATCAGTGTTGAGGGAAAAAAAAAAAAACCTTCAGCTGTTCCCACCCACTGTTCTCAGAGGATTTCCAGGCAAACCTTTATGGACTGCAAATTAGTACAACAATCCAGCCAGCCAATTCAGGCCCTTAAAAGTCTCCATCTATTCAAAGGACTGTCAACCCTCACGGATGGGGAGTGCAACAACCTAATCCCCCCGGCATCCCAAACTCCTTTCAGCCTCTAGCAGAGGGAGAGACTCCTTCAACTCTGACCTGCGTTACGCTGACTACTCTTACAAAAACCATCATGAGATGCTGCTCACTAGTTTTTCTGAATACTCTGCAAGATGTCTCGTCCTTCTGTTCACCTTTATCTGCCGTGTTCTGACTGGAAGGCAGGCTGCCACACGGCAAGGCCTGTGTGGTCATTTGACTGCCTCAGTTCAAGCCTGCTCCCTTCTTTTTTGCTCTGCTGCACATGAAAAGCTGCTATGCTTTGGTGCTAACTAGTAAAGGGAAAAACCTAGGACGGATCAGGTTGCTGGACACAAGCCAGTCCCAGCTGCACCTGTGGACAGTTTGTCTCCAGCCAGAGACCAAGGCAGTTGGCCAAACACAGAGACCTCTATTATGAGTACCTGGACATTTATAGCAGAAGTAGAGACACTTGAGAGATGGACCTAAAATTAGTATGTAGACAGAATATCAGGTGAAACACTCAGAAAATGAGGTAAGCATAACTGTCACTGTAGGACCTATATAAACCCAACAAATCAACAAGGACGGTTCCCAACCATCAGCAAGACCATGGCTTTTTAGCCTGTCTCGTGCACATATGCTTTACCTGATCACTGACAGACTCTGGCAGGAAGTGACAGACTTTTTCCAGTAAAGCTTCAATTTCAGCTGTCGTGGCATTCTTCTCTAGTTCTTTGTCTGCATAAGCTACCACCATTTTGCAGATATCACAGAAGCCACCTGCAGGTTTCACTAAAACTGAGAAGGAAAAAAAAACCCACAAGTGTCAGTGCTTAGGTAGTTCCCCCAAATAGAAGAAAGGAGGCAGCATCAGCAAAGTACTAAAGCACATGTTCTCAAAAGAGATATAATCATAGGTGAACTAGCTCATTTTGCAACACTGCTGACTCCTCATTACCAACCTGGCTGCTGTGGAGGCTTGTTGGATGCACAACATTTCAGCATAACACACACAGCTTCAGGATTCGTT
Source organism: Fulmarus glacialis (assembly GCF_000690835.1). NCBI lineage: Eukaryota > Metazoa > Chordata > Aves > Procellariiformes > Procellariidae > Fulmarus > Fulmarus glacialis. Next base: position 7,779 of record NW_009193766.1, read on the forward strand.
GCCTCCAAGAGCATATCAATCAAAGCCTGGCCATAGACATCTATGAAGTCCTTACACTGGTCTTTGACACTTGCTGGGAATAGGTAGCAGATCACCTCCATTTCATGTACAATCTCCTCCTGAAGCACAATGAAAGATGCGTGGCAAATAAGGAATAGAAATCTGACTCAATTCATAAGTACATGTTTTCTTACTCCGTCCCACCCAGGATGGAAATCTTGCTCTCATGAAAACAGGCAATAAAATTAACTTTCGTTCCCCCTCCAATACAGCCCCATTTTAGCCAAAGCCTAGGAAGAGGTACCGTTTCCACCACTTACACACCTCTGTCTTGTTGCTCTCCAAGAGGCCAGTCACTTCTTTCACCATGGTCTCACATATTTCACACAAGGAAAGACTCTTCTCTTGAACTGAGGCTTTCTGAGTACACAGAAGAAACACGCAAAACAGTGAATCAGCACAGACAATTCGTAGAAGATCAGTCCAACAACATTCACATTCAGGTGCAGCACACTAATTCATTTACCTAGCTGGCCAGTTTGAGCTCAATTCAAAAGGTCATGCAGAACCCAAAACCAACCTCAAAGGTCTCAGTAAAAAGCCCTTCTGAATGAACAGTCATTTTGTATGACCAATTAAGACTACAATCCCCAGGTTGTATAAGGAGGGGAGTTGAATTTAGTAGACACGGAGAAATAAGCAGCCCCACAGTGACTGGAGTCAAGGGAAATATGAAGTGTTTTTTAAAATACATTAACGGAGGATGAAATTTCCTAGAATTGAGAGCACCCCCCTTTTTGCAAAAGAAACCTAGAAATTGAGGGACTTGAGCGAAATTGTTTGGACCCTGTTAATCAGAAGTTAACTGTCTTCAAAAGAGACGTTCCTTTCCAAAAAACCTCAGCCCATGACTCACTCAAAGGCCACGGGAATCTAAGGTGCTTCTCCAAACTCGGAGCTTCAGCATTCTGACTCTGATCACTCATCTGCACATGCAGAGTGCTGTCCCATTTTTAAAAGGGATCGAAGCGTAACTCCAAATGTAGAGCAAAATTCAAATTCAGCAATTTGCCCTCTAGCATTGGAGGTGTCATTTAGAATGGCTGCTATACTCTACTGCTGGAACAAGAGTTCCCATTTCAATCCTGAAGTATTACCTTATCGCTTCGGTTTAGCCTAGGCTCTACTATTCTAACAAATCAGCCAGCTCTCCTACTTCACAGATCAGCATCAGAAACAAGAAGGGGCCAGGAATTTATATGCAGGGAGACTTGGATTATTCTACACATAAAAGCTGGTATTTTTCTGTTTCACCTAGTTCATTACACTAAAGCAAGAAGGAAGGCAAAGCTGTCAAGTACAAAAAGTCCATCCTACCTCCACAGTTTCCGTTTTCACTTCATGAACCACTTGAGCTGGCACCAGAGTCTGAAGGGGAACAGATTTCACAGAAGGACAGAACCCAACCATGGCACAAATGTCCTTTGGTTGCTGGAAAGAGATGTACAAGCAATTTTTAAAATTCTAGAACACGCTGCCCTTTCTATGGAGCCTGCGAGCAGGCACAGAGAACAAAGTTTTAAAAGGCTCCAACACAACTAGAAGTTTTATGACTACTTCTACTTCAAGTGTTGCCAAAGCATTTGATACGGTTATAGGCAGGACTACTACGAGATGAAATTTAGCAATTCCTTTAAAAGAGGAAGAGGTTAGGCCACATCCATTTAAAAACCCCATTTACCATGAGCTTCAAGTCCTTCAAAGGAGTTGACTTAAGAACTACCAACACCAAAACAGGCCACCACCATCACATTAGACCTGCACCCGTGAAGCTGCTCCCCTGAAAGCTTTAAGTAATCACAGAAGAAGGTAATTATCCTGACTTCAGAGTTCACCCAAAAGCTGAAAGAAATGCCTAGAAGAAAGGACTCCTTTTCTCATCCACAAACTACCTTCTTTAAAGCAGCCAGTAACATCACATTTTGCAAACAGAAACAGATTCCCGCATTACTGAACACAGCCTATAAGAAACAAAAGGTAACCACGTTAAAAACTAAGCCTAAACCTTTTTACAAATATCTGCAGTGACTGTATTTCAAGTGTTCTTTTCAGGGTAAGAGGGAAAACAGCAAATGGAAACAAAGCCTTTAAAAAGGCTTTCTAAGTCTTTCTTAAAGGTTTTAGAAACATACATTACTAAATGCAAAAATAAACGTCGGACATGAGGCAAACTGCTCTAAGGAGGCCACATTATACCCACACAAAGCGAGAAAGGTATGTGTATAGAGTAATACACAAAAACTTGAACTTTCCCACCTAAAGTCTACTTAAGCTAAAAAAAGTTACTTTTGGTCCCGTGGGTAATTAGAAGATCACCACACCCCACCCTGTCACCAGGGCATCAAGCTTCTTACAGCAGAGGCTTATGAACAGTTAATACATCATGCCAAAACCTCATGCACAGGCAAAAGCAGTATCTCAAAGATACAGTGCTGTTTCAGAGTACTCCAGGCAGTACCTTTAAGTCAAGCCCTTTGGTTCATGCATAATAAGAAGCACTTCCAGATATTAATGTTACAGCAACACCCACATACACACAACATGTTCTCTCACAGAGAGGTGACAGACACAAGGTCTCCCAGGACTGGTTAAATTAAAAGCCCAAATAGCTCTAGGAAGCAGGAGCCTAAAGGCCTCCCGCATCTTCTTTTCAATTCATATACTCCAAACATCTATCCCATTGTCCTAGATTTAAAGGTTAACCAAGAAAAGACCCAGTGACAGCTTCACTCAAGCCCTTTTGAGCCCAGACTTTAAACCAGAAGCTGACGGGAGCCACCGGCATGCTTTTTCCACATCTATCCTTCTTGTACGAAAGCAAGCGTATTTTCTGCTCTGCTGGGCAAAGCATAATCAAGCTGAAATCTTAGTAGCACAAACTGGTATCTGCAGCTGGAACTAGGACTGATCCACTGGAGGAAGTCAATAGTCTTTCGCTGTTTTAATCACATAAATATCCCTTGTATCTGTCAACACTGAGTACAGTCACACCATGTACACAGCTAATAGAGCAAGAAGTGAACTACAAGCCCTGTAAGAGCAAGTGAACTACAAGCAGGCTATCACCACAGGCAAGTTGCTCACCTACCTGATCCTTCTGTTGACAGGGGAGATTGGAGACAGAGGAAGAAAGGAGAAATTAAAGATAACAGTTAAGAGAAAAAAAAATGTCAAGCACTTGGAACTGCATATACTCTTTCCACGAAGATGATGGAATATGACATGGTCCCCACCCCAAAGATCCTTATAGCATTGCTACAGCAACTCACATTTAATTGCACAGTGCTAACCAGCATTATTCACATGAAGTTATTAAAGCATCCTGGGCAAGACTACCTCCAAAGAGTTTGAACAACACTCAGCCGGATGCAAGGTGTGGTCATATTCCAATTTCAGGTATTAACAACACACTGCATTGCAATGCTTAAAATGAGAAACTAACTGTTGTTGGAACAAAGATTTGCTTCCTCCCCCAAGTGCTTAAGCAGTATGAGCTTCTAAGTAGCTTTTAGCAACCGGAAACAAAAAAAGGCCACTGCGTTGCCAAATTCAGGTTCAAGTCAGCCACATACTCTATTCGTAAATTCACCTATAATTTGTTATATTATTGTAGCATCTAGGCACTAAGGAAAGGCTTACCCATTTTTTTTTTTAAAAGGCTTTGAGATCTCTGGATAAAGAGGTGCTATGGAGGTGGTCAGAGGTAAAATACATTGTATGTTGCTGCAGAAGACCAGAGCTGGAGCAGTACCACTCAGTTTCCATGGCTCCATCAAGAGCCCGGAGAGCAGGAGTCTCGAGATAGCAATTCCAGAAGGAGGACGTTTAGTCTTGCTTCAAATAGACACATTGAACCGATTTTGCAATACTGTGACAAAGACCACCTCTAATATGCTTAACACAGCATTTGGTGGGGAGAGGGGAAGTGGTAGAAGTACAAGACTGAGATAAAAGAGTATAAATGAACCTATGTAACGCATCTTCTGTGTTTCAAAGGATTAGAGTGCCTTTTGCACCGCTGAAGTGGTTTTGAAAGAGAAGGAAAGTGCTAAAGAAAGTATTCTGAGACTGAAGTTACTATCCAATTAAATGCCAAGTTCAAAGCGTTAACACCAAGACTTACAGAGCAAGGGCTCTCCCCAGACTTTTACTGCAGTAAATGTTTCCTGTTTCCAAATAAGTTAGCTACACAAAGCAGAAAAATGAACTGAGACCAAATATTATATTCTACTGATCTTACCATGTGCATCATCATTTGGATAGCCAAGTCAGAATATTCAGAGATATAGTTCTTGCACTGCAGGAAGTGGGAAAAGAAAGTCTTGTAAATATTAAATCACTTAAGCTGTAGAGTTAATCTCTAATTTTCCAATACATCTCAAGGTATTAATTTACCTGCTCTACTTAATAACTATTCTGTTGTCTTTCAGAGCTTGTCCCAAATATAAGATGGCATTTCAGGTTACACAATCATCGCACACACAGGTGCTTATCTGATGAGTCCTTTTCTCTTCCTCTCAGGGCAAAAGCACTCCCCCTCATTGATATGACCACATTACCCTGCCAGATCATTTTTATGAAAAAGGCCTTTAAGGGCTAGCAGCAATCCTGAGTCTTTTTCCCCCACCCCAGTCCATACATGCCACCCCACCCAACTTTCTTGACCAGAGAGTTTGTGATTTCAGTGTTGTTATTGTCATACTGTGTAACATATCCTACATGTGACACACTCTCCTTTGTTCTATTAAATAGAGATTACATTGAGAGAATTAAGGCACTGAACAAGCTCTTTTATGTTTGTATACAGGAACAAATTTTTAAACAAAAAAGATAGCTTACCATATCAGACATTCCAGGTCCCAAACGGTCACACTCCTCCTTGGCATGAGCAACCAAAGACTTTACAAAAGATGAGTTTGTCCTCACAGCTTCCTGAACATCAGTAACCAGCTGAATGCAATCTTGGCATACGTCCCCACTTCCCTGGACAAAGAGTGAAAGGAAACTTAAGTTGACGTATCTTCACATAACACTGTTTAGAAGCTTCCGTTACTACCAAATTTCAAAAGCTATTTTAACTATATACAAACCTTAAAATAGAATACTTAAAAGCCTGATCTAATACGAATAGACAAGCTACTGCTGGTCTGTGCACCAGCCACTAGATGGAGATTAGGTACCTACTTGGCTCTGAAACCCGAGATAACTGTTAAGATACCCAATCTTCAAAATCTCTTGGTTTTGTTACAGACCACAGTGGGAAGGTTTCTAAATCTGGCATAGATCTTACTTGCTTGTTCTCCACCCACTCAACTGTTTAACTCCCATATCTAGGCTTGCTATCAAGACTCAGCCTCTACTCACAAGTTCATGGTCTCATCTACTCCCCTTTGTCAAGTATTTGTTCTTTTCTGATCCAGTCTGTCACCTCTGGATTCAGAGCCGAATGCTTCCCCTGAAGGGCACAGCTAGCAGATTACTCAGAATGTGGGAGAATTCTTCTTCCTTTGAACGCTGATGCCAAATTTGCTCTCAGAAGAAACTGTTTCCAGTAAGACCTGCTTGACTGCTACAGTCCTGGATGGGAACAGCCCAGCACAAGATTTGTCTTTGAGTGTGGTTGTTAATCCAGGATTACACATATGGTCCACAGGGGCTGCTTAGCTTTAAACCCACAGGTTAAGGAAAAACGTTGCTGTCTGTACGCAGCAAGACGAAATTCAACAGGAGACAGTCACCCAGGTGAAGTACATCAGCTTAACCTGTGCCCAATACAACCTTACCAAGAATCATCCGTAAGTTCTTACGCAAAGGAGCACTGAAGCTCTGCGTCAAAAAACTTGCACTTCTTTTGCATGCTGGAATAGCACTGCACCCTTACCTTAGACTTCTGCTTGGGTTTGTCCTGAGGGTAAAGGAGAAGAGGCACATTAGCCATGAACGGGGATGCCAGTTCAGAGAAATCCAGCTCTGGTATCTTATTGGACTGGAGTTGTTTCTGAAGTTTCGTTGCTGCAAGGTGCTTCTGAAGGGACTGGCACAGTGAGAGGGCGCTACATACAACTTCAGGTTTATCCTAGGAAGAGATAAGATACATACATAAAGCTCTAGACTGATAGCACTTTTATATGAAGTCATTCAGCCGAAACATGATAGGAAGGGAAAACGTTTCACAGCAAGGAAGCAGTCTTCAAATTTACACCATTAATTTCAACACCAGTGATCCATACAGGATTGAAGGATCATATGCACAATCTTACATAGAAGAGAAATTCAGGCATCAACAGGAGCACGACTTTTAATTCCAACAGTTGCAAACTGTTATCTACTTACTAGCTCTTCTTTGATCATATCCATGATAACTGGTAGGTAGGAATCCACAATTTCTTTGCACTCAGAGACCAGGCCTTGGTCAGGAAGAAACTCGCATGTCTTTTCCAAGTAAGAGCGGATCTCATCCTACAAAAGATAAAGTGGGCTATAGACCATCGAAATACGTATCTCTCTCAGATGCTCTTTCCATTCCCAAAATGCACAACACCAAGCCTAAAAAAAGCCCCTTGAACTCAGGCAGGTCCAGGCAGTTGGCAAGCAGAACTAGAATGAGATTTTACACTATAGGTCTATTTTCCCCAGTTCTAGACCTTCGATGAGACCCTGCCAAAGTGAAAACACAAAATACTGCTTGCAAGGCCTCCACAACACAGTCTTGCTAGCATAGAACATTTACATTTAAGAAGAGGAAGTGAAATTATGGACTAGTGGGACAGTGATTTGTTTATGCAAAGTACTCCCAGGTTCACAAAAGAAAAAGGGAAGAAGCACCCACAACCAAAATAAAGTCCACTTGGTGTAATCATCCACTTCTAGAGACTGCAGTATCCGACCTTTTAAGATCGATGGCCCACTGGCACAAGAACAATTTTATTAAGCACCTACAGCCAATCAGGGATGTGTTAGACCATGAGAGGCTCTAGAATTTGCTAATCTCTAAACCAGGAGAGGCTGTTTAAAAGCCTTTTCCCAGGTACTCTGGCCCCTTTCAACACCTGCTGCTTAAGTTGGAAAACATCATGCAGACTACTCTTCCACCCCTTCACCTTGTGATCTTGTTAAGACAATGAAATCAAATAATGCCTTGGGGCAAGGAGAAGGGGAGCTCTGCTTACCTCAGTGCCATTATCCTTCAAAACCTTGCCAGCCACTGTCACAAGTTCCTTACACAAGTCACAGGGGATACTGCTCTGGAGAGGGAAGTAGAGAGGTTTTTTGAGACAGAATTAAGTACCTGTAAATGCAGCACGCAAGTAACAATGTGAAGAATGAGCATCACATTTGGAATTGAAGTTAAGGAAGAAATACTGGCTGAAGCTAGGGTGGGAAGAGATCTTTTTAAATAAAGAGCAAGGCTACTCCAAGCAGACCAGCTCCAGTTTCTTCTTCAGTTCTTCAACACGGTACGAAGAATCAGGCATGCTACCACTTGCTCATTTCACCTAGTCCCACCTTCATTGAAGTATAAAGTACATTGCCCCGAGAAGCCTTCTCCTGAACCTCTTTTACCTTACTCTTCAAAGAGTACACACTTACTAGAAATCTAAGAACTTTTCAGGCAGCTTCACTCATTTTAGTTGTGCTCTGCTGTTCTGACATTCCTCCCTTCCCATACTTTTCCACAAACAGAAACATACCTCGGCACAGATAGAGCCAAGGTGGACTGAATGCATCTGTAAGTAAAATGCCTTTTTCCCCTAGAAAATTGCGAAACAATACCACAAACTACAGCTACATCTAGTAAAGCAGCACTCACATTTAGTACAAATGCAACTTGAAAAGCCACAGTAAACGTAACATTTGTACCATTATTTACTGTCATGGCTTTCATAATTTAGGATATGCTGCATCTTTTGTGGAACATTAACTTACGAGAAAGACCTAAAGAAGCATACAGCTTTTTTTGTAATAAGCCTATCAGCTTGGCATTGCTCAAATTAAGAGTAAGAAAAGGCTCTATGAACGAGGGATCAGTTTAATAAAGAGGAACAAGTCTGAAATCCACTAACTCCACTGCACACATTGCTCGGTGATTGTGCAACAGGTCACAGGAGAAGTCAGCAGACAAGTTGCGCAAGGCAGAGAAGTGGAAAGCAACCTTTATCTAGCACCCGAATTAAGGCATAGTAACCAAGGCACTATGTAGCACTTAACTCCGAGAGAGACTTGAAAAATCTTCATCAGCATATGGAAACCAGCTACATCAACTACAGGTGAGAAGAAGTCCCGGTAGTTGATACTTACCACAGTAGGCTTGTTCCAGACATTCTGCTGGCAGTGTTTCACCGCTCCACACTGCGATGCTGTCCGAACACTCTGACACCATACCTCTGGACCCTTCACGCAGTCCTTCTGCCACAAAACAGGGCTTGCCACAGCTGTCAAAAAAAGAATCGTTCCTTCACAGTTGCACACTTGAATGATTTCCACTCCAAAGCAAGTAGGTAAATGCTGTACAGTAGAACCACAACCTCTCCAGTACGCCACTTAGGTTTACTAACATTTTTAAGAACATTTCAATCCAGCAATTTCTGACCTGAAACATAAGAATCAGTCCCAAATACAGATTACACAGCCAAAGAACTCAGAAAAACCCTAACAGTTGAAATTCCCTACTGAATCAGCACCTCAACAGTCCATTTCCTCATCATCCACCTTTTGTTAAAAAAAAAAAAAAAAAATTAAAACACAAAAAAATCAAAACCCCACTTTGCTCAGCACACAAGAATTGACTTGAAACAGAAAAACTGCTCATTGCAGAATTCTACACTTCAGACAGCTGATTCCCGAAGCTACAACCCCCCTGTTCTCCTGTCCTTGCAGTCACTTCAACTCGGAACCAGCAGTCACATCTAGCTTGTAATTGTTGTCTGCATTCCTTCTCCCAGGTGAACCACCCTTTTCTCATACAGCAACTGAGAGAGCTAGGAAACTAATTGGATTAGAAGCCACAACAATGCACACATTACATGGATGACTTAAGTGCCAGGTGCAGACACTGATCATAAAGAGAAAGTTTCAAGAAAGTCAAAGCAAAAGAGGGACAGAAAACGATGTGAGACATGTTCTATCATACAGTTTGTAAACCCATTAAATCTATTTAGACTTTGTTTCCTCTTGGTCAGGTTCTTCAACTGTGTACAGAAAAATTTGTGGGGGTGAAAAAAAAAAAGTGCAAGTCCTTGTCTGGACATTACCTCCCACCCCACATGGAATTGCCTTGCAACCTATAAAGTTTTGAAGTAAAATACAGAATACCATTTCTGGACAGTCTTCCTAAAGAAATGTAGATGATCTGCATTATTAGTAAGTACTAGGACGAGTTAATCAACTGCACCTTTTGGCTGACTGTCCAAGCTTTTTTTTTTTTTTAATTGTGCTATCTGGACTGGACACCCGACTTCTCCCAGTTTTCTGAAACCATCCTATCTGTCATTGGGCTCAGTTTCTTCAGCAGTCAATCTCCTACATTGCCCTAACCTATGAAGAAACAACTCCTAAACTCCTACAGCAGACAGGCTCCAAGGAAATTTGCTGTGGTCTAAGCCTACAAGGCACTGCTGTCAAAGTTTTAGGAAAAAAAAAATGCCCACTCAAACCTATTAGCTGTATAGGTGTTGTTTAGGAGCCATTATCTTCACATCAATGCTGTTTACACATCACAAAATGCTGTAAAATGACATTGTCAACCAAGAAGCAGGAATTAAGCTGTTTGATTCCTACGAAGCTTCTAGTAAGGTTATGATAGATGAACAATCACTTTTCTATTTCTCATGTCTCAGTTCTGAGCAATTAGAGGATCCACTTACCAGCTGAATTACTAGTGCATTACTAGGTACACAGCCACCACACATCAAACAGAGCCAGATAAACACTGCTTTATAGGTGGCATTCTGCAGCCTTTTCAGCTGTTGATTTATAAAGCCTGTTCACACTGGATTTCACAGAGGAATGACCCATTTATTTTAAGAAAAATGTGCTTTGCATACTTAAACTTCTACACAAGAGCATGAAGTTTGCCACCCTCTCTCCCACCAAAAAGCCTAGATTGCATATTATTCTTCGGCAAGACAGCACACTAGGATTGCTTATAGACTATAGGAATAAGACTTCAAACCTTCTAATAATGTATGGTTAGCAAAATATTTACAGACTGCCTATTCTAAGTGACAGCATTATTCATCTGGAAGCACTAGGAATAGTTAAGTTTCAGAGTCAGCCAAATAGCTGTCAGCTCTGGCAGGATGACAATAACCAAGTATACACTTGGTTGAAGGAAAGAGTTATTCCTCCCTTTCAGATATTGGTATTGAACAGTGGTAGGAAGGCTCTGCAAAGCAGGGTCAAAGTCTGGCTAAAGCCAAGCAAGACCTCAACTTTAAACAGTGGAATTAAGGGCTTCCAACCATTTACAAGTATAGCTTTTAACCCATGCCTTTAGTTCTGTAAATCAAATTATTCCCCCTCCCCTGCTTGAAACACACTGTAAAATTACAAAGCTAAACTATAAAACTACAACAATACGTTATTCCAAGCAGTTTCTCAAAACTCCTGATCTAAGAAGCTGTTCAAACCCAAACTGAGGCGTTCATGCCGTAACTTGCACTGGTTTGATCTAGCTCTTAATGAACTTTCAGTTTTTGTTTGGCTTTTTACTTTAGGATCCTGTCACTGTATGACTTTTCAGACCCATACCCAGTGTTGGCAGTCTTGTTCCTTCTTCCTCATAGCCTCTGACCTAGTCAGTGTAAGTGCAGGACAAAAGAAACACTATGCTTCAGCTTTATGCTTACTTATCAGCTTTTTTGGCTGTATGTCTTTAACAAATTCCCTGCTGCACGGCTTCTGTATCAAACAGATGCTCACACAGAGTCAGTCACTAATGCTCTGATCTGCCAGGACACAGCAAGGAGTACCAGCAAGGCAGCAGGGTTTTGTCAGGTTACGACACTGAGGCAGAAGAAAACCAAAGAGCAAGGCAGTAGTCTGAGACCTTCTGAGGTGAGCAGAGTGCAGGTTGCAGATAATTCTGTTCAGACAGGGGGGAAAAAAAAAAAAAGTCTTAAAATTAGATTGATTTTTGACAGTAGGTTAACTACGTGATGCCTCTGATCGCACAGTTTCCCTGCATCGCATGTCTCACCAGTTTGGAAGGAGAAAAGAGTAATTTCTCAGAAGAGGCATATGCAGCCATATTTTGTTCAGATTCTGCTCGAAGCACTGCCACTGGGCACAGAGTCACTTCGGATCTGAGAATAAGCATGTTACCTGCAATCCTCTACAGGAGACCAAAGCCACAAAATCTCAGAAGAGCTTGAGACCAGTAGGGACAGTGAAGAATGACAAGCATCAAACTGTTCATAAGCCCGTGAACACCGAAAACTAGTTTTAGGATGTAAGTAAGCACCTCAAACACCTTCCCATTGGTATTATTTAAAGTCCTCACTCCTGCACAACATCAGAGCAAGATGAAATGCCAAAATACCTTCATAAGTTTTCCGTCAAAAAAGCCAACAGATTCAGGAAACCTGAATCAGCTATACCATGAGGATGAATATTTATCTACAGAAAATAGAAAATGGAGGAACAGCACTGCCCTTTCAGTTACAAAGGACACTGAGGAAGTTCTTTCCTTCTGAGAAGACAACTCCACATTTGATGCCTTCAGTACAGATCTTTCTGGTCAAACAGTGACTAGGTAAATTTGTTTGTTAGGACCACACATCACTGGGCACATTTTACAGAGCAGCTACAGAACAAAGATGACGCACACTAAGCATGGCTTCTTTTCTTCCATCTTCCACAGTGACTTTAAATACAGTTAGGCTTGCATTAGTTTATTCTGTATTATATTGAAATATTTTTATTACATAACTCAATGTCTAATATGAAAGGATGCACCTTGATTTTAACAGTATCCACTCTCCCTTTCTGAAAAACAGAAACAAAACTGAACAACTCTGCACTAATTCAGATCTTGCAGATTCAGAAAAAGCCTGAAATCCTTTACTGTTCCCACTACTTTTTCCGTTTAGCTTGTTCTCCTGAAAATGAAACAGCATTTTTCCTCATATATTAACTTACAACAAAAGCAAATATGCCAGTGAAGTGCGTTAAGACCTTGTGCTGTTTCACAACACAATGAACAGTTTAAGTCTTGACAGTTATCCTGCCTGTTCCCTCAAAATAGCCTCTGCTGCAAGAACAGTGACACCTTAATGTGGCATTTCACATCCCCAGCACAGCAGCAAGCCAAGAGAAAACAAAGCACTGTCAGTTACCTCACACAATTCTTAATGCTTGCTGGATAAACCCAATGGGATTGCCTTCTTAGTTATCTCTGGCATCCCTTTATTTTATATATTGTTCTTTATCTAAGGTTATCAATTTCTAAATAGATTTCTCCTTTCTCTGTAGATTAGCTCTCAACAGTAAGGCATCACGCCCACCCAAACCTGCCCCCCTTCGCCGAAGTTCTTGCAAGGCACTATTTTTAGAGCACCAAACAAGTTTATCTGTGAAGGCCAGGGTATTTCTTTACTCGCCCTCTTCACTGGTTCCTCCCTTCTTGAACTGCTTCAGAGACATGGTTTCTTCAATTTCAGAAGGAACGGTCTTTGCTCCACCTAGCTTTTCCTAAATTAAGCAGTGAAAGAAAATGGAGGAGGAAGGAGAAGGGGGGTAAAAACGCAATCCATGTGTAAAGGGTGCAGTCTTTCACACCTGAAAGACTTCAGCTTTTGGGGTTCTAGCCAAGCTGACAGCCCACAGGCACCCTAAGATCCTTGGATACACTTGCAGCTTCTCGAAACAAACAAACAAAAAAAAGATATTGATATATTCATACCCACTCTGACCTCTCTGATGCTCGTGTCTGACAGACAAGAGAAGCCACCTCCCAGAACAAGCATTCCCTCAGAAACACAGCCTGAAGCCCAACAACATAATCAAAATACTCCACAAGTTGAAGTGTAACAGCAGAAAAGGAAGGAGAAACCTTTTGAGGCCCAGGTCAGCAACCTAACGCTGCCAGAACACCAATAACACAGTCCTGACAAGTGACAGCTATTGTGTATCACGTGGGGCCCTGCCAAAGAATTCACGCAAAACCCAGTTTAAAGGCTGCGGAGATAAAGGGAAACCTGCAACTCGCTCCCACAGTGGTACTATCCTACTTACTTCAGCAACTATGCATTACTCCCAGACACTTCTTCAAAGCAGCAAATGCCAACCAAGAGCTCCTTCCTCGACACTAGGCATCTGGAATGGAAACACTAACGTACAGTCAGAAGTTAGTGAAGTAGAGGCGACAGCCCTCTCAGACAATACCACCTTTTCTACTTGGAAAGCTTAGAGCCACGCATGTGAAAGCATAGTTTAGTTCTTCACTCCTCTTTAGGAAACAGGAACCTAGAAGGAAGCTTATAATGGCTGGATTACCATTCTGCAAGGACAGCTACTGGAAAATTGTTAGGTAATTACCGTTCCTGAGAAGAGCCTTCCCTTCCCTCAAGCATTTGTTATTCTTCTTCCAGGGAGCGCCAGCCTCAATTTCTTCCTGAAATTCTCAGAAAAACATTCTAAGCAATCCCCTCCAAAGCTGTACTGAATCTATTAATGAGACTTTCGTGATCATACTTAAAAGTTAACACCTTACATAAGCTTCTATGAAGAGGGATTCATATGGGCCAGACCAGATTCCCTAAAGAGCCAGAGGATAAACCAGAAAACTATTGCCCAGAACACAAAGAAATTCAGCTTGAAGACTCAAGCCTCCTCCAAGTCAAACTGCTAGGAAAACCTCAGTGTGAGCAGCACTTTTATGGACAAATTCACCTGCAGTTAGCAAGGAAAGGAACGAGCTGAGCTGCTGTTCACTTTAATGGGCTGAAGTCAAATGTGGGTGCTGTCAACTCTTACGCCTTTATGACAGTCTCATTTGTTCCAAGTATATTAACATATTCATCAGGAAGGATGCTCTTTCCCAGGCTGTCCCACTTGGCAATGTTAAAACAAAGACCATTCATTATCTCCCAGAAATGCCATAGAATGATGGGCAAGTGAATGCATCAGTCTCTGCCGTTCTGTGCTCAGTTAGTTACTTTACAGAACTGCAAAAGCAAAGTGTGTTTAAGTTAAAGAAGTCAAGAGGGATCAACTTCTCTTCAACAAATCTTACAAAGTGTCAACAACTCAAGGAGTGGCCTCAACCTGAAGTTATCTGAAGGGCTCAGTACTCCACAACCTCTCTGGTCAGTTAGTGAGTTTAAGTAAAATTTCACAAGTTGTAACCACACCACGTGCTAGTGACTCATGCCAAAGGTCTACTATGCTTTTGGATTAATGACGCAGTAAAATAACCACAGTATTTGAGAGATTACAGGCAATTTGCAGAAGAAACATGAAATCCGACTAGCTGTTATTCCAGATGTCAGTTAAAAATCAGAGTCTTCCTGTCCTGGATCTACTGATCAAATATCAATCCTGAAACATTTGTAACTAGTGCAATTCACAAAAAATGAATTTTGAATTATTGCCATGATTGGGCTCTTTCTCAAAGTGGGGAGCACATTCCTATTCTGGTACACCATCTCTGCTGTAAAACATTGTTCTTACCTCAGATGCTCCCTTGCTTCCCTCACCAGAAGACAAGCATGCTAAGAGAAGCAGTTTGCATACATACAAGCAATCACAACAAAGTTAAAGATAGCAGAGAACAGGATGAGCCAAGACAGTAAAATCAGCTCTACTGTCCCAGTAAGTTGTCCCAATTGCTATAAAGGTTGCAAGAGAACCATAATTTCTACATTGACCAGAGGTTGCTACCAGGTTGCCAAGCAAGCCCCGACTTCTGCCTGAAGAATCTATATTTTTTCTATGACAGAATCTCCATTTGGATGTTCAAGGGCATCTGGCAGTCATCAGGAGCAAGCGGTCCCATACAATATGTTAAGATATTCCCAAGAAGTTATGAGAAGCATTTTTCCCTGCAGCAGATCCCTGTAGAAATATGCCTGAATGTTTTGAACATACTTGTTGTCCATCTCCATTCCTTCTGGTTTTGTTTTGGGTTGGGCTTGGGTTTGTTTGGATTTTTTGGGGGGGGGGGGGGGGAGGGAGAGGGGAGCAGATTTCATGCGAGTCTCCGCAGAAATTCTGTATTGGACATCCTCCTTTCACCAGGCAAATATATTCACACCACAGAGAATGCAAAAGTCTGCTAGTTATGTAGAGAGCCATGTCTGTAAGAGAAGACAAAATGCCTGGCCACAGGTTACACTGCAGCCCCAGCAAAGCACAGGTGCATCTAAAAATTTCAGAAAACAGAAGGGCAGTTCAAGACACCATGAAGAAACAGATGAAAAATCTCGGGAGCAATGCTCTTTTTCACACTGCTGCCAGAGAAGTGCTTTAATGCAGGATGAATGCCAGAAGACAACTCAACAGGAAGCTCCCTTAGGGAAAGGGAAGACATCAGACCCCTGCAGCTGAGCAGAGAAAGTATGCCAGAGGATGAAAAGGGACATTTTAAAGAGCAGCTTCAGGGAGGACAGCGGTTAGCAATGGGAGAGCCTGGAAAAGGCAAACTGTCGTGCACAAAGCAAAAGAATAACCTACCCAGGAGCACAGCGATGAAGCAGTTCACAGCAGGAAAGAAGAAAGTGTTAACCCCTAATCTCTGCATACTAATAGCTTGTCTCCCAATACGAACATTGTCAAAGGATTTTAAACTGTTATGTCTGGAAAAAACAAGCCTTGAAATCTCACTACAAGATTCACTTATTCAGCATCTCCAAGAAAATCTCTCTATATGCAGACTTTTACAGAACTAGAGAACAAAGTTTAAAAACTAGTCAGGGTAAACAGTGTAAACGTGAGACTCCTCACTCCAAGAGGAAGAAAAATATTGGTATCTGAAATTAAACATTGCTCCCTGACCAAATACACAGACAAGCATTGCCTCAAAATATATGCACACACTTCAAAGACCACAGAAGTACCCCTTTTAACTTGCAATAGGAACTCTGATATCTTAATAGCAGCAAATTAATTGCATACAAAAGCTGCTACATAAAGAAAAAAAATTAAACAGAAAATGGACTGTGAGTAAATCCTTAAAGAAAAAACAAACCCAAACCCTTTTTTTGTCATGTAATTCTAAGGCGTTGCCCCAAACCTGCTCTGAAGAATCAGATCCACATGAGACATTGAAACAAAAACCCACTGGCAGCCAGCAATAACTGGTCCTGCTTCCCCTGCAGATAAAAGGTAAAAATCTTCCTGCATGTTATGCCATAAAACCCTCCCTGAAACAGCACAGTCCAACCTCACGGAGAGTCCCAGCTGAGATCACCATCACCTGATGGAGACACAGTTTTGCTGATAAGCTCCCACTCTCTTGTTCCACCCTCTACATCATCTCAGTTTTCAGAGATTCCCAGAATGGCTTCTTTGCGGTATGCTGAATAGCACAAACTGAGATTACAAAAAGACCGCATAAGATTTCTGAAGCTCTGCAGATGCGATCACGCATTTCACCGAGCGCGACCGTGACCAGGCAGAACAGCTTGCGCAGCTCCTCCCAGACACAACCAAGAACAACTCTTTCTATTTATACTTCTTCTGCAAACAAGGAGGAGATTGTGCAAGGGCAGGTTTACACAAGCCACATGACTGGTGCACTATCCAAGCACCGCTTCGTTAAGTGATGGTCGTAAGGTGCCTCATATCCACAGCACTCCCTGTTATTCCTCTAAGAAAACAGGGATGTATTTTTTAGAAATAAGACACCTTCCACTGTTTGCTTAATTTCATCTACAGCAGTGGGCTGCACCAGCCTAGCTTTTTTGTTAGAAACCACATTCCCAACTAGAGCAAGCATGCAAACTACAGAGCACAGTCCAAGTTCAATTATCTGCTTTTTCCACATCCTCCAGAAAATTCAAGTCAGACTAGCTCAGCCTTCAACCTTCCTGTCCCCAGATGTTCTGACCAGTGTTTGCTAGAGGAATTATACGTTAGTTTGAAATCTTGGAAGGAAGGAAGATTAAGTCTACTATTGTAGGAGGGGTGAAATAATCACATCCTTAAACTTTCTACTTTCCGCTCCCAGTTTAACTTTTATTTTACCAAGAGGAAAAAAAAATTCAGCTCAAGAGAAACTGACTTCTGTTTTAACTGCACACCCAGCCCTCCGCCTTTCCTGGTCTCAAAGACAAGCAATAATCAAAGTGCGTATCAGCAGTGCAGAGATCCCAAGTCCTGCACAGCCTGCTTTAATTCCTTTGTGTCTCCCTTAAAGCGAAGAAGCACAGCAGCACTGTAAGTAGGTCAACCAAAAACCCTCACGGCCTACCAGCCATGCTGTAAGCCAGCCAAGTAACTCCATTAGGATACGCCAAGGGTGGCTAGATTTTGATACAGCTAATTAGTTAGCTTAGTAGACAAAAATGGTGTTTCAGGTTGTCACAGCAAAGTCTTCAGAAAAATCTGCACGATACCATCATAGGGGTGAGTCAATTAGTATTCATAACAGAACCTCGGCAAAAACAGACAGGTGTTTATTTGTGTTAAAACAGTGACTTCCTAAAGAAAAACAGGCCTAACAAGTCTTCTGCTATGCTCAGTTGCATACACATGCCTTTAACAGCTAGACCAAGCTAACTCTCATTGCTGAACTGGTTTCTCATTACAATTTCCCTAAATACACTAATGGGAAACCTGGTGGATACTTCAAGGCAAATCCTTTTCACTTTTAAAGCACAAGAAACTACAATGATTTTAGTGATTCGGAAACAGTCCCAATAGAAATGATAACTGATGGCAGTTAATTCAGTGCAGAGCAGACACAACAGTCATATTGTTAAAGCATGTTAAAGATAAACATGCAGAGTGAAAGCTGACATTTGCTTTCTTGTTTCCAGCCTGAAAAGTCTGAGATTCTCCATTAAAACATCCACATACCAGTATATCAAAACTCCACTTAAGTACAAGACTAGTGTACTAGAGATCATGCAAGATCTCAGAAGCATAATTTACTGTAGTCTGCCAGCTGGTTATTCCTATGGCTTTTAAACAGCTAGTCAGGCTTTTTTTTTTTTTAAGTTGACTTGGGAAATTAAACTCGTAAGCAAATAAGCTCTAGGTTTAAAATTGTCTTATTTAAAGGAAAATTATCCAAAAAATCACGTGCATCACTGTATTAGACCTTCAATTTTGGGGTTTCTAGCCATTCCATACCACAATCTGAAGGTGTATCACCCCTCCAGTCAGTCTATGAATCATTTCTGTAGCTCTGCCTAGCTTATGCAAAATACAAAATACAAGCATTGCTTTTTCTAACCTCTAGTCCTAACGCTAAAGGCAGAATGTCCCCCGCCACCACCACTTTCACCTCAGCAACAACAGGCAAGGAAGCAGCAGCAACCTTAATGGAATTTTCCATGTGGAGCAGGAAACCCTAATGAAATGAGGCTGCTAAAAGGACGCAACAGAAAAGGCTACCTCTTGCCATCTGAAAGAGGATTAACACCCATCTATCCCTGAAGTGCCAAAGATAAATAGAGCTGCTGGCAGAAAAAGTTTCTACCAATTGCTCTTATTTGGCTCTAGGCAGCTATAGCTGCCCGATTAGTGTCAATTATAGATACAGACTGATCCGATGCTACCACAGTGCCATCGGGAAGTCATTTTCCCACCAGCAGTGGGAAAGGCTAGTTTCTCACGGGGTTTCTCCCTGTTTACCTGATCGCTACTCATGGGTGATTCCCCCCACCCCAAATACAGCTTTTCCACCCACAGCGACCGCGAAGGCGCCCTTGAAATCCCTGCTCGCTGCCCTCCCCCC
>NW_009193767.1:0-1905 GCF_000690835.1 Fulmarus glacialis
CCTATCCGGTGAGGGGCTGAGCGCAGCAGGGCTGGCTGGGGCAGCCCCCAGTGGCACCGGCACGCTGCCAGGCTGGACCCAGAGCCCGCGGTGCCGGTCCAGGGAAGCATCCCCACCGAACCAGCGCTGCTGCGGCTGCCCCGCCGCCCCCCCCCGCGCAAACTCCGTGCTTCCATGCTGCCCTACACCGGGACGGGTGCAAGTCTGGTCAGAAACATTTTTCTGCATCCAAGCCATAGCACACAGCGGGCTGATTCACACAGGCAGTGCCACACACGCAGAAGACCCGTTGGCCGAGCGTTTCACATGTTTCACGAGGTCTTTCCACATCAGAGACGGCACGAGGAATCTCACTTTGTCTTTAATCAGCCTGTTCTTCTGCTGTTAAGAGTTGTTTCCCACAGGATGTCGCAGTCAAGCCCAGGGAGCTACCAGGGTGGAAACTGGAGGAGAACAAGGCGACTTTGCGCAGTGAATCCAATGGGATGTTGCAAGCAGTGACGTGCAAAGGGTCCAGGAATGAAAATCCATCTCACGGGGGTGAGAAGATGGGACTGTGAAATACTGGAGGTTGCTGCCAGGCTGCTAAAAGACACAGCTAGCGCAGAGTACACGGGACGTACATCCAAAAATGCAACACATGGGGCAGCGCAATGGCGGAGCACGCTGCTTGGGCATGCCAGCCAAGCACCGCTGGACCGCTGCGATTTCTGGGACAGCTGGGAATGGTATTTGTTGCCTGGGTATGAAGACTGTTTTTGCTTATGTTTGTTGTTTTTTTTTTTAATTTGGTAAACTTCCAGCTCGGGGGAAGGGAACGCCTGCCAGGCGTGGGGGAAGAGAGGAGACCCTGCAGTCCCGGAGGAGTGCGTAGGTCCAGCACCCTGTGCAAACCCCATTGCACTAATTCAGATGTCGCTACAGAAATTGCTTTTGATTTTCACCCACCCAGTCACTTCACCGTGGCTAGAGTAAATTCTCACCCTGTGTAATACGAGCTCACTTAGCTGTGAGTACAGCCTAGGTGAGAGGAGCTTCAGCCCACCCGTGCCTAGCTCCCCAAGCCGCCCAGCTAGAGCTGCCGTGCCCAGCGAAGCGTCCCAGGGGGAGAGCGCAGCGTCCCAGTGGGAGCCCGCGGGGCCGGAGGAGGCGGCTTTGCCCACCCAACGCTGCTTGCTTTTTGCACGGCAGACAAGGCAACCAGACACGTGAAGTTCAGAGCAGCAACATGCTGCCGCAGGAAAAAATTACGGCATCGAGAAGCCTGACCCAAACCCTCCCCAGCGATGTGACGGCGAAGTGCAGGGAAGGGACGTGGAGACACGGAATTAAAAAGCAGCTGCGGATAGAAGCTGTCAGCTGGAGCGGTTCGGTGCAGCGGAGCATGAGGAGCCTAAGGACGTTTCGGGAAACCAGGCCAGCAAGTCCCAGGCTGCTGCATGGCAGTAATGCATCAGACCCGCGGGGGCAAGGTTTCACCTCACGGCTTGTAAGAAATTCATGACTTGTTCTGTAAAAATATATTTTTCTGCTTTAAAATCAGTTGTGTATTATACTGCGCTAGTGGACAATATCAACTTGATCTATGCTGGGAGAGATGCGGGGTTTTTTTGATTCAGGCTAATCTGCATTTGTCACGGTGAGAATAATATATGAATATTACCTACCAGGGACACAGAAACAGCCCGAAGCCCTTCCAAACTGCGATGGGAACTAGCAGAAAACCTTCGGACTATAATTCACCAGCAACCTGGCGCGCGGGACGGGCTGAAGTCCAAGTCCAAGGCACGGTGCTGCGTCACAACCCCGCATCTGAGCCCTGAGGTTCGCGACGTGGGAAAAGAGTTTTCCGATGGTCTGCAGGAGGTTAGGGCAAAGAGGAGAGGGGGGAATAATAATAATAAA
>NW_009193768.1:0-2182 GCF_000690835.1 Fulmarus glacialis
CCTTCCTGCCCTCCAGCAGATCAACACTCGCACATTAAGCACTCAACACTCGCTTCGCTTTGTCCTTAAACCCCGTTAGGAAGGCTACAGTCAGAGGGGATTATTTGGATGGATTCTCCCCTCCACCTCAACCAAAACAAGAAATATCCCCAGCCCCGGCTGGAAATCGCTTTGTGCAGCACAAAAAGGACAATATCACGGGCACATCAGGGAGATCAGCTGGTGGCTTGGCCACAGCGGGGCTGAGCTGATTAATATGTATCACCCCCTGCACAACAGCCTTGCAAAGCCTAAAGCAAAGCCCGCATGACACATAAGCAGCCACCACTAGCATCAGCCGAGATCCTCCTTGGCAGCACACGTAAGCTCCTCTCTTGCTGTCTTGCAGATTACTACCCTAGTATTTACCCACCGACAGGACGGCTAAGCCGGCTTCTTTTCTATTCTGCAAGATAGCCCGTGTGAGCGCGCGCATGTCCCTGCAGCTCCACCGCAATTACGCCGAGCAGGTTCACAGGCTAATTGTCATTTGTAATCCACCTGCGCAGTCAAAATGATCAAACACCAAACACTCGTTCTTCTCTGCTGCATTTCATCCCCAAATCCCTGGGCAGGGCCAAGCACCGCACTTCTCCGCTTCCAGGGAGGGTGAACCTACTGCGGGGATGCATCTTCAGCTTACCCTTTGCCAAGGAGCTGGTTTTTGGGAGGGATGATGCTCCCAAGCACTCAGCGATCCCAAGGGCATACCCCAGCCCTGACGCCCCGAGTCCCCGCTCTGTCACCTACAGAAAGGCTCGGACTTTGGGCGGCCCCCCAGCAGCGCTCTCACGTACAAGCTGAACTGCAGCCGGCTTTACCTGTAGCCGCTTTCTCCCCACTTGGAAGGGAAATACCCTGCCGTGCGGTTTTGGAAAGCAAAGCAGAGCACCTCTGTCCCCTGCATGGGTGGCCGTGACACCCCCCTGGGCCACCCTGCCCGGCTGCCGGCCCTGGCACCAGGGATGCCCCTTCCCAGCGCTGCCGGCGCTTCCCGGCTTGGCTTCATGTCTGGTGCCTGTATCGCTATTTAAAATCCATGTGCAAAAATAAAGGCACTATTTATTCTACCAGCATCCTCGTCCTGTTCTTCCGGGTACCGTCTGAGCCCTCCAACCCTCCGGAGCATTTTGCGGGTTCATTTCCTTTTCCCAGGCTTGCCTCATTCTTCCAATATTGCTTCATAGCTCTGTAGGGGAAAAAGTCATTAACACACCTAGTTCTTGCTTTTATCACTGATCTTACTATCTTGAAATACCCTTACAGAGCAGTAAATTAGTATGAACTAAGTTATATCCAATTTCAATGGATTTGTAAATAATTTGTTAGTAAAAAAAAGAGGAAAAAACTTCTCTTTGTCATTTCTCCTTATCCTTTATCCTAAAATATAAGGGAGAAGGGACTCTTATTCAATCTATCCATGCAAATCCACTCAGGGCTGTACCCAGGATGACTACGCTAAGTGATTAAGAAAGACTAGTACCAAGTGGAAGGGATCGGGGACTGACTCACTCACCCACTACCCGCGCCCTGAACGAACCCGGTCCTGGCCCTGCCAGCAGCAGCCGGAGGTGCCAGACCTGAGCGAGGCGGGTGAGCATCTCATCCACTCTCTGCCCCAATTTACCCCAAGGAAGCAAGTTGCTGGTATTTTATCGCCTGTTTGCAGCAAAACTGCAAAAAGTGGATTCTTTTACTTTTTTTTTTTTGTTGGAGGAATTTTTAATCTCTCCCTTAATGAAGCGGGGAGAGAGGGGCACGTTTGCAGGGAGGTCTTTCACCAGGGCTCGGCTCCCAGCATCGGGGAAATCCAAGCCCCCCGCCGCGCTGGCAGCACAGCCCCTCCGGGCCACAGGCGGGCATCTGAAAACTGCCCCAGCGCCCCACGTACGGCCAGTGGCTGGGCCTTCCCGCCGCGCTCCTCAATAACCCGAATCTCCGCGAGGGCCCTTTACTGTTACTCTCCGGGGCTCCCTTGCCCTGGGAAAGCTTCCAGGGGACTCGGGGAGGTGAGGCAACGCCACGTAGTCAGACTCGTTTGCGGGGGCGAGGACACGGCAGACGGGGCGAGTGCTGACTTGAACGAGACGGATGAGCCAGGGAGGACGAGTTTCAGCCCAGGAGGAGCCGCTCCAGCACGAGG
>NW_009193769.1:0-7497 GCF_000690835.1 Fulmarus glacialis
GCTGTGGCAGACCCGGGCAGCCTCTGTGGATGCCTTGTCCGTGGGACGCGCCTGGCTTTCCAGTAATTGACTCCTGGCAATTTCCCTCTCTTCCCAGTGCCTCAAACAGTGGCTGCAATGGAGAGGCTTCGCGTGAGTGGAGCGTTCAAAATGGTCTGGAGTCCTTCCAGTCGAAGGTTGTCATAGTCATGGTTAGTTTCAGTAAGTTTCCACTTCTAGCTCTCGTCAGAATGTTGCTTTAAATAGGTGTTGCTTTAAAGTAACTGTTTCTTCCCCTGCATTTGGTCTGCTGTCAGGACCCACGGCAACCTCTCCTCCCCCATGTTAAAAAAGGGATTGTTCCTTAAGTCATTATATTCTTATATAATTCTTATGCGTCTGCTGCAATCTTCATAAAGATGATCCGAATAATAGTAACAAACCCCGCGGTACTCTTCTAGGTAGCTATAGTGCTAAACTATTGTGTTTTAGATCAAAGTATTAAAAAGAGTGTTTAATGTTGTTATACGAAACAAACTGATTTTAATGTTTTAGTACTAGATTTGCTTTTAGCTAATCAAAATATATTTGGCTGTTCAATGTATGAATGGTCCTGGATCATTCCAAATTGCATGTGCATGAGATCTTTTTTCTGTTTGAAAGTGAAAAGCTCACGTAAAGAGTGGCAGGATAGAAATAACTATCCAGTGTATTTGCGAGCGTCAATCCAGAGCAAAAGCACTATGCAGAATTACAAGCAATTAAAATTACTAGTAATTCTTAACTGCAGTATTATTAGTTGAACCCTTTAATAGCATATATGTAAACAGCCATCTGAGAAGGCTTCTGCCGATGTGCTGAATCATTGTTATTTTTCTAAGATAATGGATTAATATATTGTTGAAAAATAAAAAAGAATATTCCTTCAAACGTTTCATGTTGAATGATGCTTTTTTTTTTTGTTGCATGTATATCTGATAAAAGCCACTTTAATAACAGATATATCAATCCAGTGCTGTATCAGGAAATGGACTGGGACCAGTTTGACTTGAACCCTAAAGTAATTGCTGCCCTTAAGAAAGGTAACTTAATTTGCCAATGTCTCGCTAATAGATTTGTCACCATAGCGTCTTCCTCTACATAATTGTGTGTTTGTGGGTGTAAGCATATAGATGTATAGTAACATTTTAGAACTGTAATTAAATATTTCATAAGCAAGTTTTTTGAGTAATCAGAAGTGATGGCTTTTCCCTATGCGCCAATAATAATTTTTCAAACAATTTTATAGCATGTGTTGATACATTGAAAGTTGCCTGCCCTGCTTACAAGAATGCAGTGTAGATAAACTTCAAGTAAATGATTAGTAGGAAGTGGGAAAACTTTTTCTTTTGTGCAGAAGACTGTAATCCAGCCAAAAGTATTTATAAAATTTCTTCTAATTTCAGCTGACATAAAATCAATAAAAGAGCTTTTAAATCTTTCTGGAGCAGACTTGCAAAGATTGATGAAACTATCCAGTGCAGATATACAGTGCTTACTGAAAACAGTCTCTCACACGCTGAGGAGAAATAGTATGCTTACAGGTAATATAGTCAACACAAAAAAACTGTTCTCTTTAAATCTTAAAATACTGTCACTGGGAGAAAATAAGGTTTCGGCTCCTCATTGACACAGTAATGTGATTCTGAAAATGAAAAAGCAAGTGTTTTTGTTATGCTATAGTGAATTATTTAACTATCCTAAGGATGGCTCCTCTGAGACCTTGAAGGTAGATGGAAGTGGACGGGTGTCACTCTTCAGGATCGAGCCTGCCTGAAACAGGACAAAATGATTCTCCAGTCTGGAAAACTTGATTAGACAGAAAAGAAAATTCCCTCTGTCTTTTGGACTAGTTGAAAAACTTATATGATATATTATAAACTATGTAAACTGATTTGCTATAAACACCTCAGTCCAAACCAAGCAGGACCTAATACCTCTTCCTGTACGAACGCCTCATGGCAACTCTGTACTTAGAATTTATTTCTTTGTGATTTGCATATATCTTCAGGCTTTGGCCAGATGCCTGGTATGCTGTTTTATAGTCTGCTATAGCTTTGCATTTCCATAATTGCTGTGCTTGAACCTTGCTGACAATATTTTCCCAGAGTGTAGCTTTCCATGGAGACTCCTTAGAGGAGGAAAAAAAAGTTTGAAAGGAGGAAAGGCTCAGTGTAAACTATCAACAGTTTGAACAGTTAATAGGCCCTGTGGGGAAAGGGAGGTGGGGAAGACCAGGCTGAATTAGAAAAATTTCCCATCAACAAAGAAAGCATCTCTTGTAGATATAAACCTGGTATATAGCCTCTATTTTGTATCATTGTGTGTTAGAAAGATACTAAATTAAACTCCTTTTTTTTTCTTTTTTTTTTTTTCTTTTTAATCACTTAAAAAAATCCAAAACCCTGCAGCACTTCAGCTCTACCAAGATAAAGACCATCTCACCTCCCAACACCAGAAGCTAAGCCTGGGATGTTCAGTACTAGATAACTTGTTAAAAGGTGGCATTCCTTTAGTGGGAATCACAGAACTTGCTGGGGAAAGTTCTGCTGGGAAGACTCAGATTAGTTTACAACTGTGCCTTTGTGTGCAGTATCCTTACAAATATGGTGGATTAGAGTGTGGTAAGTACTGAAATGTAAATGTTAATTAATTTGCCATTTGGGAGAATATGCTGTCTTTAAGAACATCATCAGTGTATTGAAGTAGATGCACGTATTCAGTGCACGTTTTACCCTTCTGCAATAACATTAGCAGTAAACTAGTTAGTTAGTAATGCATCTTTATAGAGAGAAAAGCATGCTGTGCACATGCCCTGCATCACAACATAATTTAATACAAAATTACTATTGGCTGTTGTTTACTTGCCTGCCAATGTGGGTTAAACTAACCACACATGCAAACAATATATGAAAAGCGTTGCATTCATAAGTACTTATTGACTCCTCAGGTAACAACCACAGCAAAACAGCTTGTCGGATGATTTTCCACAAACATCTTGGGTATATGGTATATATTCCCTAGTTGGGGAGTTCAAATTTTAAAGAATATGTAGTTTGATAACAATAATTAAAGTGATTTACAGAGTAAAATTGATGGAAATCTAATTGAAGAAAGTTAACATTGTTTTGTACCTGCGATTTTCCTGGTTTTGCCAAAGTATGTAGGTTTATTCTTTGATTTGAGTATAGTTTTTTTTAACCATCTGTCACATTAATCTATCTTCTAGTATTTTCTTTTGAGTATAATATGCTGTCTTAGAAAGGGAGGAAATTTCTGTCACTTCTGAGAATTCAGTGTCCTGGTAGTCTGCTTTAGGTGTGTTTTGGCTGTGATCTTGCTCTTCCTTCCATGCAGCACTGGGTTTACTTTGGCATCTTAGTGGTTTGTTGTGGGGAAACTTAATTATTTCTTGTACTGTATCCACCCATGTGGAAAAATCATGGAATGTCCAAATGAACATCTTGCTTAAAGGGCAGTAATTAGCCTGTCGCTTACATTACTTTACTTTAAGTTACGTCATTAATCAGAGCAGAAGCAAATATGTCTTGTTTGATTCCTTTGTATGTTGCTGTTAAGTGCTGCAAATAGTTTGAATGCAAATACATTTTTATTCGTGCCCTAGCATTTCTCTCTATTTATGTTGAAATAAAGGAACAAACCAGAATGGAGTACAGAAGAAGGTGCCAAACATCCTAATGGCACTCTTGTTTTTTGATCAGGTCTCCTTTTAGGGCTACAAAATGGCAAGTCTTTTCATTATTTGTGTTTGAAGATGGTTCTTGTTTCTTATGCACCTAGCACTTGGTGCTATTACGATTGCTTTGTTATGTCAGTGTTCCCCATCTACCCACTCCTGAGTGTTTCATGGAAGATAGGATAGAATGGCCATCATATCAATGCTCCTGTGAGAGAACCAGAGCATTTTGGAAGAGCTGAGAGAACAGAACTTTTGAGGATCTTAGAGGTATATAAGGTGGAAATACCCTGCTGCAAGAGTTGGAGAGCTAAGGGAATGGTGGAATCCTAATTCTTGCAGTTCTTTGCTCTCAGTGTGGTACCTTGCCATATGTTACACTGCATACAGTCATAGCAGCAGATATTGTTTGCATAGCACTTAGAAAATAAAACTTGATTTCTCTGCAGTCTATAAATAAGGGTTGTGTTGAGTCTTTTATGAGAAATACAGGAATTAAAAGCTTATATTAAATATGAGGAGTTTTATTCTTTAGGAGACTTGAGGAGAACAACAATGCTTAGTAACTATCACAGAAGTCTAGCACTACCAATAGAAGATTAATCTCGGTGCTAAAACTTTGCTGATGATTTAAAATTATGGTGGGTTGGGTTTTTTTTAGTGCTAGAAACTTCCCTTCTCTTAGGTGGTGATGTTGAAATAAATTTCTTTAGACAGTATAGATTTATTGTGCATTTCCGTCATTTGACTTAGTGCTAATTGTGTTTATGATTCTCAGTGCTAGGAGGTTGGCAGCAAACAAAGAAAATAGGACATCCTTTGCCTCAAGGTTATCTTTCTGCCATTCTAAGAGTGTCAGTTATGGTCAATCATGTGTTGGCTGAATTTATTTTATATGCCCATATTCATAAGTGATACATGAATATAATGTGACAAACTCATATCCATATTAGAATTCTGAATTAGAAAAAAAAATGCTTGCTACTTACTCTTGTTAACAAGCTGGTTTGGTGCATGACAGATTATGTTCATAGGACTCAAAATTCATCCTTCTTTGAGGGTGGGGTTTTTTGGTGTTTTTTCTTCTTGTTTGGTTGGTTTTGGGGTGTTTTTTGATCAACAACCAACATAGCATTTTATCAGCCTAGGATTTGATGAAGTAGCTGGTTTCTGTTTGTTTTTTGTGGACCTGTGAGGAAAGATTCTTATAAGATCCCTGGGGATGACTGACTTCTTAAGAGTGTCTCGAAGCTTCTTTCTCAAAAGTGATAACTACCCTGATTCTTGGATTGCTGTTAGTGTTGACAGCTTCCTAATAAACTGTAAATAGCACAATGCTGTAGGCTTTTCTGTTTGTGTTGTACTAGTCTCCCCTTTTTATTTAGGTTATGACAATTCACTTATCTTTAAAGATATGTGAATATTAAGTGCTTTTGCCTCATAATTAGGCATCGGTCTTTAATACTGAGTTTAGTTATTTGTCAGTCTCTTCTAGCCCTTGTAACTTTGCTATGAAGCACCTCCTGTATTTTTAATGCACGTGTGTGTATTCTCGTTAATCAAATGTTTCATTGTGGCTCAAACTGAAGAGCAAAAACGAAAGCTGAAGAGGCTTGATGAACGTCCAGTAGGAGAAAGTGCCACTCTCGTTGTACTGTGAAACTCAAATTTTAAGCCAAGGCAAAGCTCATCTGATACATTTTATGTGGCTTAGCTCTCGTAAAGTTCAAGGTGAAAATTACATTATTGTTTTGTGAAATGAGCAGCACTTAAAGAAAAAAAAAATAAGGTGGCCCCACTGTATATTTTGGAGAAATCACAAATGGACCAATTACATACTTGGAGTACAGTATCTGCTGTAGTAGATTTAACTGGTGTCAAAGAAGAGTTACAGCAGAGTAGAAGATTGGCAGGGGACCGAATGCTGGTATGTACAAAACTAAACTGAGGCAGAAAATAGTCTATAAGGTGGAACTGTTCTTAAGAAGGAATTAATCTTCCTGATCTTTTTTTTTTTTAAAGTGTTTCACTAAAAAAAAATTAACCTGAATGAATGTGTTCACTTGAACTTGAAAATTACTGTCATGATTTTACAAAGAGGGTAGTGTGTATCTATTGATCAGGAACTTTAAATCTAGGTTGCTGGACCAGTGGAACAGAGAGGACCAGATTTTTGCTTCTCCAGCTGTTCTTTTTTTGCCTTCAGGTATTACAGCTGTAGGATTACTTTGTTTGCCTCGATTTACTTGTTCATCAGGTATAAATGTGAAACTGGGCCACAATTGCATATATGTTTGTAATACAGTAAGATTGCTTGATCACTTCATACTCTTCTGCTTTTGCCTTGTGTTTGTTCCTATCACTGTTCTTATTACTGTACTGAAATTATCTGCAAAGAAGATCTTTAGGAGAATTTTACATTTCTTTTTCTCCAGATAAGTTAATTTTGGAAAAAATGTATTTTTTCAGCAAGTTTCTCAGGTTTTCTGTTTTGAAATGTCTTGAATGTTGCAATAGCTCTGGATTGAAATACAATTATCTAATCAATGGAGCACCGATCTATCTAGAAATGCAAATCTGCATTTGAAAAAACAACAACCGTGAAGTCCCAAGTAACGGACATTCCATCCTTTCTAAGTAAACCAAGGAGAGGACAAGGGACATACTGCTTAAGGCAGGTCTGATTTTTTTAGAAAGCAGATGATTTCTCTGTAAGCCAGTACTCATGGTAAAGAAATCCCTGTCTTTCAGAATTAGGCAATCAGCTGTGAATAAGAATGGTGGTTGAGAAGGCCAGAAAGTTTTACTTCAGGAACTGTTAAGTTACTATGCTAACACAAGTTAGCATAGCTTTTGTTAGTATGAAATTCAGAAATCACATGGGCTTAAGGAAGCTGCGTATCATGGTGAGTTTTCTTTATTTCTTTGTTTACTTGGTTTTGAATTTGCACCGTAATGATTTTCAGTTTTATGGTGTAAATTCTGCAAGACATAATTGGCTTATCTGAGTGAATGTTGGTGCTAGATGTACATAATGTCAAATTTGTGATCAGAAATTTTTCGTGACTTACTGGCTTTTTAGAAATTGTGAAACTGAAAATCTGATTAGGAATGCATGAACTACCTTTAGTAAAGATACTCACCTGCCTATTTGATGCTCAGCTGTCACTGTCAAGTTGGAGAGTGATATGAAAATTAGTCCAATTAGGAGAAATTAACCTAGGGAAATAGTCAAGAAAGTTAAGGTTCACCTAATTAGCTGATTAATAATTAGCTGTTTAAAAAGCCTTAAGTAGTTAAGTGATATAATTAATAGTTTACAGTGTTTCCCTTGCCTGAGCTTCGTACAAGTTCAGATAGTATTCAATAAGCTGCTGATGTCACGGTAAACTTAGTGGATTCAAGTAGCTGTGGACTCATTTTCTCTTTTTGTTTTCCTTCTTTGCTGATGGAAATTTCTATATGTGCTCATTTGTGTCTACAGGTATTGCATATGACTTCAGTCGTTGTAATTACCAAAGACAGCATTTATGCCCACAGTTTAAAATTCAGAATTCCATCCACTCAAATACTAGAAAAAAAGTGGGGACAGTACAGAAAATATTAATTGTTCAACTTCTTAGTTTTTATATGTTGTAGTTCAGGAATCGTGATCAGATCATGATTGCTCCGATCACTAATGCTTTATTGTAGTCCTTATTCACTGTCAGATGTTGTAAACTGCTAACAACCCTCCATTCCCTCTGGCATAAGTGTGTGTGTGTGTGTGTATATGTGTGTGT
>NW_009193770.1:0-4027 GCF_000690835.1 Fulmarus glacialis
GGGGGGCTTGCAGTGCTGCTCGGGGAGCTGGCCCGCCTCTCCGGCCCACCCGGTGCTGCGGAGTGCCGGGCGGGCTTGGCTCACCCCGCCTCACCTCACAAACTGACCAGCAGCGGATCAGGCTGGGGGTTTTTTAGTTGTAAACCACAATTTTTTATTTCGCTTAGATGAATGGACTGAAAAGGATAGGACCGTCACTCGTTCTTCAGGGATGTGTGGCCCTGTCTCCAAAATTAGTGAGGAACTTAATGAGTTAAAAATGTAGCGAACTATGCAGTATTAATGTTTAGCGAAGCATTCTCTTTAAATGCTTATAAATGTTGATTTAAAAAAGAAAACACACAAAGTACTAAGGCAGTAAGGCTAAGTTAGAACAGCCCTTCTGGCTCCCAGTGTGAATGTTCTTAGTGTTAAACGAGTATTGAGTAACTTAACCATGTCAGTCAACTTTGCCTTTAAATACTTTTCAAGTAAACTATGTGATCATGATGTTATATTGAATTTCATGTAATACGCATTATTTGTTACCTGTCCCTACAACTTGGAATCAATTGTTTGTTTGTTTATTTATTTATTGCCAGCGTTCTGTGGTGTGGATGCATGCCAATGCATTTAAATGTGACCAGAATTAAGATTTATTTTAGATGAGCCAATATGAATTTAAGCAGGGAGTCATTAAGCTAAGGCATTCTTTGCCAGATACTGATATGCTTGGTCTGCTTTGTATGGGAACACCATGTCCTCCTTGGTTAGGAACGAGGAAGAAAATTTTGCCCATACCTGGTATCTCTTGAGGCAGAAAGTTCTGTGTAAAAGTAATAATTCTAGAGACTCGCTCTGCCAGCACAGCTTTTGCAGCTGAGACTAACATTTACTGTCGTAAGGTGCGTGACTAGTCAGTCAGTTGCTGGTTTTGTCCAAAATAACAACCCTTTTTTCGAAAGTGACTTTTTCAACTTACTTTAAACAAGTGGTCTGCTAAAATACCTTGTGGGAGTTTTCTCAAGTTATTCTCTTCCATACTTAGAGAATTTTAAAAATCCTCCCTGTCGTCAGTAGCAGCTGGGTTATCTGTCTTATACGAAGTGTAGATAAGAACAAAATGTTCAGTGACCGGAGCCGAGTGTCATTTGAAGGTGTCGGTGCTCGGCTCTTGGGGCTCCCACCCAGCTGGCACCACACGTGGTGTGGTGCGCTGGGCGTGTTGCAGGTGGGGTGCGTGTTTATCAGGGAGGATGTAGCAAAGTCTGAACAGTCGTTGTATAAGTGGTTTCCCTTTGTGTTGCGTGGACTCTGCTTTTGCTGCGCCGGTGACTTGCTGTGCCCTGTGTGCACTGACCTGCGCCACCTGGAAACCCGATTCCTGACGTCATCATCATTGTGGATGTAATTTGTGTAACAGTTAAATTGAAATTAGGTTTCTCCCTGACCTTCTGAAATGTAGTTTTATATTTCAGTAGTCCTTGATTATAGCAGACTAGATTTATTTAAAAAAAGTAAGGTACTTCTAACTCAGTCTAATGCATAGTACCATCTTAATTAAACTAAAGGTTTGAGGATTGTGGTAGGATTTATTTAAACTAGTTAGATATATTTAAAAATTAACTCTGTATATTTTAGATACATCAGTCTGATGTGTGGTGTTAGTTTGAATTCTATATACAGTTGTACTGCAGGTATTAATTCTCCTTAAAATTCAACTTTTCCCCTGTACTCTGTTGGTCAATAGGCTGATGGTGTTGATTTGTTACTGAATGTTGCCTTTGCATCAGACTCAGTGATATTTGCTATTGCGAGGAAGTGTATTATAGGCAAACATTTGAAATGCATTTGTTAATTCATATTCTTAATCTTGCACTATTGTTATTTTGTAAAAAGTTATTTTACTAAATATCTTAAAGTGTATTGAAGTTCTGACATCCCTTTGTTTAATGATTACCAAGTATGTTACAAACTTCTTCCTTAAATAAAGCAAGTACCTGATATACAGGGAAGCTTATAAAACCCATATTTTTATTAATAAAATGAAATTTAAAGAGAGAGTGTTATCTAGTTAATGAATGCAGCAAGAACACTTGCTCTTGTTACCATGTCAGACATAATTAAAAAAAACATGTTCTTTGTCCAAGGCAAGAGACTGGTATTAGCAAATGTTGATCTGGCTTTTCAAGTATGCTGGCTTCTGCTGTGCAGCCAGTAACATCACAAATCCAGTTGCTTTATTTTTCTTATGCAGGAAGAGTCTACTGGCTTATTTTTTAAAAGTAAAGCCACCTAAAAATTATGGCAGTTAGTAGTTTTGTGAAACTTGTATAACATTGAAATATATTTCAATTTTTTAATTTTATGTCACAAGATTATACAGTCTTAAAACATCAGTTATTTTGAGGAGTTTGAAGTGAAGACTGAAGCAGGACTACAGAAAACTTTCTTTTTGGTAGTCTTATTTATATTATAAATAATGGGTTGAGGTGGATAATATTACGAAAATTTGTGCTGAACATCATTAAACTTGAGACGGAGCTTAAAATGTTGGTCATTGCATGTGCCTTGTCTAACGCAGAATTTCTTGGTTAATCACCAGCAGAGCTTAACTGATGATGTTCCTGTTAAGGAAATCTTGGACTAGAAATTGAGTAAAATTTCTATGTTCGAATGCAGAGGTGGCCAAACCTCATGACATCCAGCTGTGTACCAGATCTTTCTGTGGCTGAGAAACATTGCGTGCCTCAGAGCTGGGATGTGCGAGAGGAGTGTACGGATGTGGTGACAGTGATTCCCTGGCTCCTGGATCACTGTGGGAGAGAACTGAGCTTTATGTGGCTGGGTCCTCTGTTGGCTCAGGCTCTCAGTGTCAGCACTAGCTGTGCAACAGAGCTGCGCTCGGACTGCTGGCAAACTCGTGTAGCTCAGGGAATGAATTGACCCTGTACAGTTGTAATTACAGAAAGCATCGTAAGCCATATCTGCCGTATATTTGCATTGCATTGTTTTTCACTCTGGCATCAGCTGTTTTGGTCAGATGTGTTACAAGGTGTGATTTGATAAGCTTGTGAGCTTTCACATTTGCAAAAGTTCACTGTGTTAACAAGCTTAACCAAGTGTTACCTTGCATCATTTCTTGAATCACTTTGTTATTGTATATGCAAATAAAGCGTATGAAGTGTAACTATAACTTCCTGTCCATCTACAGTATTCTCACCTCTGGCTGGATCCAAAGTATTATGCAAATTCATTATCACACTTCAGCAAATGCATGAGAAGTTCCACTCTATTTGTAATGAACTAGCTCTCAGTATTTCTAAATTAATAACAAGATCCAACAACTCTTGGATGTTCTTCCATTTTCTTCTTGCTATATGAAGTAATCTGATATTAATATTAGTCGTATGTTGATTGTATGTGAAATGAATATACTAATGACATGCATTGTAATTTAATTTCTTACTTCATATCTTTTTGTTTCCACTTTCCAAAAAACTCAGATTTGCAGCATTTTTAAAAAGCCTGTGTCTTGAAGACATGAAAAGTGACTCAAACATTGTGCTTTCTTCTCTGTAAATGTGATTAAAAACATCTTAAAGCTGTAAAGCTTAATTCAGTACTCATGCACTCTCTAATTACGTCAGCATATGGATGAATAGGAAGGATTCACGTTTCAAGACGTTTTTCAATAGTAATCTCTTCCCAGGCAAAGTAGAAGTTGATATTATGCAAATGGGTTCACTTGATTTTGGTTACTTAAAGCAGAAATGCCTTGAAGGAACAGTGTATTGAGCCTACTTGTGTTAGACGATTTTTATAGGAAAACCCCATTTGCGATGCTGTTTGACTTGTGGTTTATTTATGACTGCGCTGTGTATCAGGCAATGTTATCATGATAGGTTTGGAATTCAGAAATATTTTTCTATGGAGTTTGTGTTAAGTAAGAGAGAATGGATAACTTTGTTCCTTGCTGAAAAGCAACTTGTATGTTTAGTGTGATGTTGTGTATGAAATCTATTTAGGACAGTATTTAGAAGAGCGG
>NW_009193770.1:4058-56441 GCF_000690835.1 Fulmarus glacialis
GTTGGTGGCTTGTGCTTTCTAATTTCTGACAAAAAACCCCTCAAACATGTTTCCATTAAGAAAATTAGTTAGACTCTGGGTAAATTCAAAGTATACAAAAATTCTTACCAGGTATCGCTCCCAGACAAGCTATTAAGCGACACATGTCAAAAATTAAAACACTAAATCAAGATCAGTGTAGAGTAAAATGTGGTATTAGCTGTACAGTACTACTTGTTAGAGATGAAACCTGGGGAATACTGAAGTTGCTTTATGCTGAAGGTTATTCATCAGTGAATATTAGAATAAGCTTTTTTACAGCCATTGTGAGAAGAGGTGGTTGAATGCCTTAATTCAGTCCGCTATTTGAAACACTACAGGAGCACTTCTAGTTCTCTTTTATGGGGGATTTAGAAACCGATAGCTTATTGTCACAAATATTGCAAGTAGCTATTTATGTTCCATTACAGTGACTGCAGTTACTCTCTAATTTGTTTAGGTGTGGGGACACTTCATATAAACTGTTGCGAATTATTAACAATCTTGTACTTCAAAAGAACATGAAAAGTTTCTAGAGAATTTTTAATTTAGCTGCTGTAATATTTTCTTGGCTATAGTTATTGAACTTGTGGCAGTGGTTGGGTGTCTGCTGAAGCAAAAGTCCCTGAAACAGACCACAAAAGCTGTTATAACCTGAAGGAATTTATAGAATGTAAAGGGTTAAGTATTGAAATGTGTTTATTAAAGGCAAATGGTAAGTGCTGTGTGCTTAGCAAATAGCACCTGCTCAGCTTAGGGCATGCTTTTAAGATGACACTGTGGTATAGTCTGAGGATAGTCAGGTTTGAAGAGCATAGGTTTCTAGAGTTATAAAACTTACTACAGGATCTAACCACGTTCTCCTGATTCAGATGTCAGGCATAATTTTGCATTAACATTTGCAAATAAATCTAACAAAAATTGCTTTATAAGCAATTGGAGTGTGGTTTTCGATATGGTGGATAAAAATACGTGAAAATTGGTGAAAATCTAGTGATCTAAGTGCTGAGTATCAGCCCTTTGGTAGGTGGCTTTCTGTATAGAAAACTTCAGTTGTCATAACAATCACTGATCACTTCTGCTAGTTTAGAGAATCAAAATGCCACCCCTTAAACTCTACTTAGTTGTGACAGAGAAACTTCTTCATTTTTTTTTCTGGCTTTTCTTTTGGGGGGAGTGTGGGTGTAAGCTTGTTTTAGGAAAGAGATATTTCAGGAAGTGACATTTTGTAGCTGGAATAAAAATTAAGTCTTAGTGGCTTGGAAGAAAACTGAATATCTCCTAGCATGTTTCAAAAATGTGTAAGTATTGAGAGCATTAAGATACGTAAACAATGTTTTAGACAGTCAACAGAGCATCACAGTGTAATACAGTGAGGATGACAACTTATATAAAAACAGTCAACTCTGGAATATATGACTGTCTGGATAGCCAAACGTAATTAAGCATGATAAGTACCTCTGAAATGTACTTAATTGGCTGCTGGCAAGATGCAGTATTCCTTAGGGTGAATGAGTTTGGCAGCTTTTTTTGTTTTACAAATGGGGATGACATTATTTTGCTACATCAATATTAAAATAAATGAAAACCATCCATGGTGAAAAGATAAAGGATGGAAATTTGTTGGAGATGTTTCTTTTTAGTAGGATTAAAGGTTTAGAAATCCTGCAGATTAATCTTAATTTGTACTCTTTTCTAGTGCCCAAGATGTATGCAGTGTGATACAAAATTTGACTTCATAACTAGAAAGGTAAGAGAAATCAAGGAAATGTAAAGCATTAACTGTTGCAAAATACTAATATGGACTTCTTTTGATTTAAAATGTAGAAGATTTCAGTAGAATAGCATGCAAAGTCTGATGTAACTTAAAGTAATTTTTCTTTCTGTTCTGTCTTTTCTGAGTAGAGGTCCTTTTTGTTTTAATTCTGTTTTTCTGAAATTCTTCTTGTTGCTCAATGAGTAATACACAGTTAGGGTTTTTCCAAATTATTGGGTACCCACAGGATTTACATTCAAAGGAAGAGTTAGAGGAACTCATGCTGGAGTGGGCTTCTAACATCTAACTGACATAGAAACGAGATCAACTAATTCAGTTCTGTTTTGGGAGATAAAATTAGTTGTGGAAATGTAAGCAAAAATGTTTTCAGGAGAATGAATTATAATCTTACATTAAAGAACCGTATTGTTAAAATGCAGAGAACCAAAACTCAGATTCTCCTATTCTAAAAGTAAAACAGGATTTATCTCAGGTTTGGAAAAGGGAATTTCTGATTAAAGTACGAAGTATAAACAGCCTTGATTGCTATAAGCCATAAGTATTCTCACTGTATGAAGAGAAAACACTAGTGTTAAATTATGTTCATTATATAAAAGTAAGCGGGTCACTGTAGAATGCATGCTGTGTACGGAATACTACTATTGGAAAACATTCTGCTGATACTGGGGTTTCTACATGGAGAAGGAAAGCAGCCTCCCAAAAAAAGGCCAACAATGATTTTTATCAGGGAATATCATTCCTTTGTATAGCTACATTGACACTCCTTAGCATGCGCCTGTGAAAGTAAAGAAAGATGTGGAGGCGTGACTTGTAGTCACTGACATAGTCAATGTTTTTTAATTTATTGTTTGGAGGGAGAGGGAAGGAGAAATTGTATAGTAACATAGTTACAGATATAGTAACATGTTATACCAGATAGGTGTAAATTTTCAGGAGGCCTGAAGAGCGTTAGGATGTCAGTTAGTGATTCTAGTACTCCTAAATCATGGAGTGTACTTTCTCCTAGTTCTTGTTTTACCCTTTAGTTGGATGGGTTAAGAGCATGGTTGTTGGTTGGTTAGAGCATTTTGATTGAGAACCACTAAGGTTAGGCTGCTGTGTTTTACTTGTGTTAGCTTTGGGAATTAAATGGAAGTAGCCCTGGGAAGTAGGTACTCCAGAGAATTTTGCATAGTATTTAGAAAGAAAGCCTAACACTAACCAAAATTGCAGTGTATCAGTTCCTTCTATCAAACTGTTCAAACTTGCTTTGAGCCACAGATCAGTTCCTGCTTGCCTGGGAATGCTTGTTCTGACACGAGAACTTGCATCAGGAAGACCTGCTGGGACTGTCACACCCCAATAGTGATTTGGAGCACAAGCCACTTGTTGCAGATTTAGTAGCTGTGAAACACATTGCAATACTAGTTCTGATTTTGCAACTTCATTGGGTTTTTACTATGCTGCCTGATATTTCTGATAGAGAAATAGCTTTAGGTTTTAAGTTTCCACGGGAAAAATCTTGAGAATAATTTTTAAGGGAGAATAGGATCTCCAGTTGAAGTTTCCCAAGATCTTTGTTTGGAAGTGGGCAGGGACCTAGAAACCACTCTTCTCTTGTGTTTTTATTGACAGTAAGGTGAAGGGATTTACTGGACACTGGAGAAGCCCTTTCAGGGTCTTGTCTGGTCTGCTTTAGAAGCATGTTTACAGAGTCCCAACAAAGGCTTATAGTGCTGTTGTTCATACTATACTGAGTCCTTTGTGTTCAATCTTCAGAGATTTCTTTCTACCATTCTAGCAGTTAAATTTCCTTTACCTATCCCTCAACTTGTCTGTTTCACCCCTGAGAAATTGTTCTGTTTCTTGGGGAGGAGGATATTTAATGTAGTAACTTTATCAAATTGTTCCCTAATAGTTTCCTGTGCCAATAAACAATATGTTCTCTCATGCTTAGCACCACTGCCGAAGATGTGGAAAGTGCTTCTGTGACAAGTGCTGCAGTAAAAAAGTGCCTCTGCCTCGCATGTGCTTTGTGGACCCTGTGCGCCAGTGTGCTGAATGTGCCCTCATCTCTCAGAAAGAAACAGAGTTTTATGACAAACAGCTTAAAGTGCTCATGAATGGTACGGACTGAATGCGTATAAATGCTGGTTTGATCTCATTTATATTTATTCAAATGCGGTGTTGAACAAATGTGATAAATAGCAAGAATAATGCCTCTTGTCAAACAAGCTGCAGTTTTGTCTCCTTAAATACTTTTTTGTTGCCATGCTTCTTGTTTGCCAGTTAATAATTCTGTGTTATCCGTTCATTTAGAGAGAAGTTTACACTTTTCAGTCAATGTTTACAAAGAGTGATTTAATTAAAGACAAAGGAATTTTTAACGCCTCTGAGAACAGATGTGTGTGCAGTT
Source organism: Fulmarus glacialis (assembly GCF_000690835.1). Classification (NCBI taxonomy): domain Eukaryota; kingdom Metazoa; phylum Chordata; class Aves; order Procellariiformes; family Procellariidae; genus Fulmarus; species Fulmarus glacialis. Next base: position 8,249 of record NW_009193770.1, read on the forward strand.
GGCATTTTTCTTAAAATAATGCACCTTTTAGCCAGATTCCTGCTACGTTAAATAAGGATGAAAAATATTTAACAATAGAGAATATTTTAATATTTCCTAACAAGATACAGTGCTTGTTTCAAGCTTCGTCTGTGAGCTTTGATCTTGTCTATGGCCTACAGCTATGGTTGATGGCAGATCATCACGAGTGGTGAATTTTGCGTGGCATTAAAACTACATGCAATATAGTAATTCATGTTCCAATTACATTAAGAAAGCTGAGTCTTCAATTTTTAAAATATTCTGTGATTGTTTGGTGCCTTTTGATGGGCTATCAACTCTCAGCACGATGCCAATATGTATAATCGGTAAGCTAAACCACACATCTGATTAGTGTGAATGTTGCTAGGGAGATTCTAGGTTCAGAAAGGAGTATGCTCATCCCTGTAGCACACAAATCATTTTTCACTCTGCTCTGTAGATGAAGGTGTAGATGAGGTTTTAAATAATGTATTTTAAATTGAAGATTTTTTTTAAAAGCTTGTCCTGCTTGCATTCATGTTATGCAATTCAAGTCTGAAGTTGTTCCTGACTTACTGTAGGGCCACAGATCTCAGTCAGAGAGATGGTGGTTGTGATGTCCTTTGCAGTTTTGCTGCTGTTGCCTCTCTGTCTCGCTTCAGCAGCAGTCTAGGGGTCCATGCTGAGGGGGCAGTGAGTCTGTGTAAAATTGTGAAATAGACAGCGAGGTGAAGCTTCCCGAGGCTGCACGGTACAGATTATGGAGATGGATTGCAGACCATTTGGCAGGGCTGTATGTTATTATTTTTTTCATTTCCCAGACCAACAGTATTGGGATTAGGTAATACAGGGAGCGTGAGGCATGGAGGAAATAAAGTGGTTAGGCGTGTAGTCTGCTTTACTTCAAGTTATGAATCACTTCACTAATGTAGCTAAGATGACTTTCCCGATGTCAAAGGAGCTGTTTTGAGCAGGAAGAAACATAACATAAAGGCTGAAGTTCCTTGACCTCAAAGTAAGACTGAGCTAGCCTTCAGTAATGAAAAAGAGGTATCTTTACTATTTATTAAGCATAGAGCTGAAGGTCACATCCTGCAGCTAGATTCTTCTGACAGATTTTTTTGGAAATACTGGAACAATAGTGTGTATTGTGGTGACAAGATAGGGTCTTTAATTGCCTATTTTTGCCATCTCCAAATCTGTTCTCATCTTTAAAAGATTCATCTTGGATATCATCTGTATTTCTACAACATGTGGGAGAAATTACATAGCAATTATGAAAGGTCCTGTGATTCAGAACATGATAATTAAAGATCAGCTTTTTATACTTGAGTGTTCTGCTGATGTTAGTCAGTTTAACATTTCAATTAGTCTCTTAATTCACCCAATTCAGTGTATTAGGTGCAGTAAGTAAAAATTAGTTATCTTTTTGGATACTTGAATGTTCCTTCCTAAACTCTGCATTAGAATACTAAAACATTTCTTTCCAGGTGCTACGTTTTTTGTAACTCTGGGAACATCTGATAAATCCGAGCTGATGGTTTGTCGACTTTCCAACAATCAGAGGTGAGAAAGATTGATAGAAATTGCATTTGTAAACTATATTATTGTTGCACTTACAGCTGTATTATTATCTAATAACCTAAACAAAATGTAAGAGTAACATGCTGTGAGGATATTGGAGAGAGTAATCGGTGTGAGAGGATAGGTACAACTTTATTGGAGTAAGTTGGTCCAAATTTACTAGCAGTGTGGCTCAGAATGCCTTAGAATGGTGGAGCTCCACTCACTGATGCCTCTCAGTGCCACTGGAATACAGTGGTTTTGCCAGCTAATAGGAGGATCATAGGAAGGCGGGGCAGGGAAGAATCTCTAGCCACTGGAAAAAGCTTGTTTCAGAATGATTCTAACACTGCACCATATTGTTTAACACTACAGCCAAAGCATTACTTTGGTCATCCCTATAATTTGGTTAGCTGGAACACTTTAGACTCTGTGCTCTCTTCTTCCCCCAGAACTTTGGAAGAATGCTTTTAATATTTTGGAAGGGTCTCCTGGCAAACTGAACTATAGGTTTTGTGTTGGGTTGTTTTTTTTTTTTTTCTTTAAGTGAAGAACTTCAATGAAAAGTATTTTTTCTGCTTGATTTCTCTCCCTCACCACTGCAAAGAACATATAAACAGCCAGTCAGTGAGAGATTCTGCTTATTTTTTTCCTTTGATTTGGACTTGATATTGTAGAAAAAACAGGGTTTTTTTTAAAAAAAGTTTTTCTTCTGTTATGTAGATACTTGGTTTTGGATGGAGACAGCCACTATGAAATTGAAATTATACAGATTTCAACTGTTCAGATACTTACAGAGGGATTTACTCCTGGAGGTAAATTTTTTCATTGAATACAAATTAACTATTAAGAAAAAAATATGTGAAGTTGTTATTATTGTTCAAGCTAGAGAGTGCATTTCTAGGTTATTGGTAACTTAGGTATAGCTATGTTAATTACAGCTGCTCTCAGAACAGAGTGCAGTGTGTGGAACCCTGTCCATGTGGCTACTGGGATTTGGCGGAAAACCTAAGAATTGGGAAATTACCTTAGAGCTCTAATATGGGAGAGCTTCTCTATAAACCTGAGTAAAGGTGGTCATCATCTGTTCTGATCCTTTCTCTTGGCTAAATATAAACATCTGTTGATTCAAAAGCTGATATGAGGGAACTGTTAGTCTTTGGTAGCTTCCATTTCGGAATCCAGTTGGGATTTCTCTGCTACTGGTACAAATAATTGAGAGGAGAGTGAGAGAGAAACTGTGGGGAAAAAAATCAATAATTAAACTATGAGGGGTGGCCAAATGGAACTGGTAACATCTGAATCAGAGGGCAGCTACTTAACTGCCTCATCTCTTACCAGATTTTAAAGTATTTCAGGATGAACTTGAATATGATTTCACTGAAATGAGAACATACAAGGTCAGGAATTTTAATAATTGTTCTTTAGCAACACCTCTGTCACTGCTGGAATTTTCTAATCAGACAGCCTATCTGTGCAACATTCAGTCAGTACAGCATGTTAACTTTAATAACCTTATCTTGGTATTCAAATCAACTAGATGTGTTGCTGAGTTACTTAATGCTCCTATAATTCCTTGTTCACTACTCTTCTGACTGCTTCATCTTTTTGCCTGCCTGCCTTCCTTCTTGATGGTAGAAAAAGATATTCACACTTACACCAGCCTTCTGGAGAGCCAGCATATTACTGAAGGTATCACCAGTACATTTGCGCATGACGCACCTAAGCATGTTGTCATGACCCCCCTCCCATCTTTCTTCCTCCACAGTGCTGTTTTTTTGCTTGATCTATAGCTGTTCCACTTAAGACAAGTTATGTTCAATTCTGACATGTATCTATTCCTTCCCATCTGTCTGTTTAGTAAACTGAGAATGAATATTTCGTAACTTTTTGGAGAACTAAAACATTCGAGGCCGCCTTTAGACCACGTGTGCTATTGTCCATGCTAGAAGATATTATTTCTCATCTCCCCTTCTCTCTTCTAGCATGGACAATAGCACACAAGAAGTATATTATTCATTTCTGGTATACACAGTTCAGCACACCTCTGCTGAAGTAGGTGATGTGTAATACAGTATTACTTCTTGTGTACTGTCCAGTAAGGTTTTGCACTGAATAAACAAACTGCTAATTAACGGCTTGCTTTTACATGTCTTTAAAATAAATATGACATCTTGATGTGTGAAGTGTGTTCTACCTTAGTCAGTAATATCCTGGAATGCCAGAGATGGGCAATGTGAATAAATAAAACTGGTCAAGGCTGTAGGTGTTTGATTTCCACTGGTTTATCTCTAAGTAGGGCCTTAATCTGTTAGTCTGACCAGGTAGATGCAGTGGAGCGAGTGATGAAGAAGTTGGATTTCAGTTTGTCCTAGAAGAGGAGATAACAGCTACTTTTATAAACACCATCTGGGGGCTTTTGATCAGGTTGCTTAGACAGATTGTCTGTCTCTGGCTTTTGGATATTACAGTGATGGCCTGCAGGAGCCCTCTCATGCAGACAGTTTGCAAAAAGTGTCCTTCTCCGTATGGTGGAGCTGTTCCTGGGGCTTAGTTTATGTTCTACTGCTTCAGGAAATAAGCAATGCCAGTAAAGTCTATGTAAAGCATCAGTGTGCTATTCTAAACAAAGCTTTTGTTTCCTTTCTGTATTTTTGCTTTGGTTTATCTTAATGTCTTTTGTAGTAGATTTCCCTCAGGAAGTCAGTGACGTTGCCAGTCGTCAGGTAGTCTTGCACAGACATCTTTCCCACCCTCCACCCTTTGCCAGGTTTGGAGGGACTTTTGACTGCTATGCCAGACTTGGGATCAGCAAGGATCCCCTCTTTGATACCAGTCTAACTGGACACAACTAACTCAGTTTACAAACTGCAGGCTACAGTATGAAACTATGGAATCTACTTAAGAGAAGTCATGGTAATATTAAAACACAAGGGTATTCTGAGCGTGTGTAGCTCATGGCTTTACCTGATGGCTTCTACAAGCTCTGCCTCAGCGATTGCCAGAGAGAATTAAACAACACCGAGTCTGCACGTTCCATTGCCTGGCATTGATACCCGTGGTCTGATGCGGCAGTTGTCAGCGCACCTGCAGTTGCTAGTGCTTTGAATTAAGCGATGAGATAGTTTTCTTCAAACATGCTTATTAGCTAGAAGTCGTCGTGTTACTTAGTTGGTAAAACCTGTTGCTGTTCAAGATTTTATTTCTCTTTCAGGAGGTAATACTCGTGCCATAGGTATGATTCTGCAGTATAAGGTGCCAGGATCAGAGGAGCTAACGCAGATGAAATTTACAGCCAGTGAAGACTTCAGCTGTAACAAGAAGCTGTCAGCGAGCTGGCTGGCAGCTATGCATAAGGTAAGAAAAGGAGGCAAAACTTGCAGAAAGCTGAAGAAAATCTTAATAGGGGTGCTTAGTAGCACTTAAGGGAGTATGCAGCCTTAGGAGTCTTTTTTTTCTTTCTATTATTATTTTTATATTTAAGGATTTTAGGACCTTGTTGCTTAAGAAAACAGAAGCTATGGATGGTTGTTATGAACGTGACTTCAGCTTTATGCTCAGATACCTGAAGAAGAGATGCACTACAAAGGGTTTCCCAAGATCTTATGTATGTCGTTAGGTGAAAAGAAGTAGGAATTAGACTTTCAAGTTCCTTAGGTTTTTGTTACTCACTGAAGAATGTGCATTATGAAATACTCTTTTGAACCTAAACTCAGCTAATTGTTTTTACTACTTTATGAAGGTTTAAGGAAGCTGTTGATTTTTTAGAACAGGAACAGGGGTGGGGCCAGGACCCCGTGGAAGACTGTTCCATCTCTTGTTGTTGGGCACTGTATGGCTAATGAAACGGAGGGTTATTATTTCATAAGTCAAAGTTATGGGAGACAAAAACCAAAACCACCCCAACTAGTTCTGGAACTTTGTTCACCTGATTGATAGTTAGAACTGTAATTTGTAAGCTGTTTGCAAATGCAAGTGCGTGGCTGTTTGTTTGCTTCTTTATCGCCATTGTTAAGCTCCCCAGCCACCCCTAACTCCAGCATTTAACTTGTGTTCAGCACAGCACACTCGAACTTTGTATTGCCATATGAGTACAACTTAGCACTTCTTATACCTGTTCTAATTCATCTTTCACAAGCGATGCAACTCCAACAAATATGGTGAGAACAGTATTTTATGGATAAGCTTAACACCCTCCCCCCACTGATTTGTCTCCTTTGAGAGGAGTTTTGAGTAGCTCAGTTGTGAGTAACCGACGAGTGGAGTGAGACTTTCTGAGATCCTAGTTAACAGCACGTAAAAGGACTTGTTGCTAGAGAATGCACATCTGTTCCCATCACAGGGGGTTGGTTGATGCTGTAGTTTGAGACAAATGGAATACCTTGCCAAAACTGTGCAAGGGGGAAGCGGAAGAGGTAGGAGGAACATAGGACAGAATAGCATTGTTTACTGCATATGTTTATAGACAGATTACCAAAATCTCAGAAATACTACTTCTAACTTTTTCAAAGGCAGTTTTGATCAGAAATGGTCATTTCTGACCAAGAAGAAACAAGTGTAAGTTGATCTAAAGTCTTCAGTGACCTCAGGTTCTGCACTTAAAAGTAACCTTGAATAGTTTAAAAAAATTACTGAATGCTATTAAATGCCTTAGACTAAGAAAAACAGCAGAGGAAGAACTTAAAGCCTTGGGTTTAAAGGAAATTTTTGGAGGAGTAGGAAGGAGATTAGGTGGCTAAAAGTGAAACCTCAGTTAACACAATGACATTTTGTCTTCATGTTAGGCAACAAAACTTCTTTATGAGTCCCGGGACCAGTAAGAACAGCAACTTGTTGGCCACTTGAGGGAAGACACCAGCCTCCACGGACCTGCCTCTCCCTTTTTGTTAATGTGACAGCTGGTAACGTTTGCTGTTCTTGACCCTTTCCCATTCCAGTGTGGTTCATTATGTAAGAACTGGCAAATGCAATGTGAGTATTTTTTTGAACCATGAGTATTCACTATAGTGTGCAATATGTATACAATTAATGCTTTAAACAGCCTCACCTTTTAAGACTTTGTATATTTTGTTAAGCCTTTATTGGCACTTAATATGAAAGTGACCTGCACTACAGCTAATGTACAGCACAACTTTTATAGTAACAATTATATATACTGTTTGCTACAAAAAGCAAACAAATGTGTATGTCTCTTCTGCAGAGAATAGTTTTTGGGTATAGATCTCAGGTTTTTCCCTCTATCCAAATGTTTAAAATCAATGTACAATAAAATCTGCCTTAGATATGATTTTATAGAAGTCACTTGATTTTTTAAAAACATTCTTTTAAACATCTAAATATTTCACCAAATACCACCAAATTGGACTTACATGAACATGATTTTGAAACTTTCCTTCTGCAATAAATAAGTTTCCAGATAATTTTTAGTTTTGTATTTTCTTTTTGGTAACTAGCTTTTGTTAATATAACTGTAATGCTATCTGAAATTGTATACAATTTAATGTACAAATATGAATAAATTAATTCACTTATTTAAAAAAAAAAAGATGTGATAATTTCACAATATGTAAAACTTCTTTAATGATGGATACTGTGGTCTCTACTCTCTAAACTCTGAAACTTTTGACTCTTTATAAACAGCACCCTAATTTTAGTCCTAAGTGTTAATAATTGGTTCAACTACTGGGATGAATCCTCCAGCTACACGTGCTGAGCCAAGTGTCTTTCTGCCCTCCGTCTTCCTACACTGGTAAAAATTGAGTAAACAAGCGCACAAGGCTCAGTTGTCAGCTTGCGTGTAAAGGACCCTTGAGAGTTTCTCTAGACAAGTATTAATATGTCACAGTTGGAATAGTGGAGTTTATAGTATAAGGAGGTTCCAAAATTGTTTGGCAAGTCATTTTCTGTGCAGCTGGTACAACAATGAGGAAACTTGAGTTAACAGATAGAACAAGGCAAGCTAGGATTATTCTTTTTTTGTAGACTATGACCAAAGGCACATCTACTGTTGCTACCTATATAAAAATACTGGAGAATGCAGCCATGCCTTAGCAGTACTTTATTGTGCACATTTACATGTTCTCTGAATTAGTGTATCATAGGCTCTTGAAATCATCACATTCATGTAGCAAATTCTTCAACAATAATACCCTTTCACTTTTCACCACAATATATACAGTTAATGCTAACCTGTGGTAAAAGCAAGTTACAGCACTGCAGAAATGGATATATAAATTATACACAGAACTTGTACATGAAGAATTAATCAAATTGCATACTGTTAAATGGAAGAAAATTACAAGAAATATGGCTAAAACTTACAATGGGAAATTCAAAATATACTTTTGGTATATAAAATCATGTACAATTAAAATTCCAGTGAAGTGCTTTTTTTTTTTTTTTTTTCTTGAAACGACAATGTAGTGGAATAGGTTATTGCATAACTTGCCTTGGCAACAGATGTAGGCTGCCAAGAACCACAGAAACTGTCCTCAAATAAGCTATTGCCTTTCTTCAGTCCTTCTCTAAACCTCGTTTCTTTCTTCTCCTTGACTTAGCATCTACACAACCCTCTCTCTACTTCTATCCAGTCCTTCATATTTTCTTCTAGACTGACTCAAATTACACAGTACAACCCTTACCGGACTCTTACCCTTTTCAACTATTGCACTTTCATCCATGCAGACGTACAAATCCCTTAAGCTGCTGCAAGTTCAGTACTAATTGTTTTGTCCGGGATGGACAAGCTCAGGTGGCTAGCAGGGGAACCTTTACATTAGTAGAGGTAACACTGGTGCTGTAGGCTGAATAATGAGAAAATAAAACACCAAGTGAAATACTGTGTGGGGGTTTTGAGAAGTGTACAAATACTGCTGTTATGTTAGTTCTCTAGCTTGATTCTAAATGCAAATAATACTAGATGCTAGACTACGTAAAGCTTTTGTTGGGGTTGTCTAGACTAGGATTTAAGTGTATAGCATGTTACTACTTAAAATCCTAGCCTTCGTAAAGCTTAATTATGCACGTAATAGGTGAAAATCTTGTGTCCTAGAACCCAAAGAGTTGATCAGTAATGAGAACTCAACATTCACTGGTATCGAACAAAATATCCAAAATCCTGATGTGGGACAGTTACTGTGGGGTTGGAGCAAACTGGACAGAATATCTGCACTCCGCAAATGACACCTCTGAACATTTAACACAAGAAAGCTCCTACCGTGGAACTTTAACTTAAAACACTGCTTTAGATGATAGTTGGCGCAACACTGTAGGTAGTGGAGGTATCGCTCTCCTCATCAGTGGTGGGTCACATAAAAACGATCCTCATTTATAAACTGCAGATCTTGAAAATCTTGGATGCTGTCCATTTAACAAGAGAAAGCACCATTAAAACTAAATATCATAGTTTTATTTCTCTGTGTGAAATGATAAAAAATGATGGCTCCAGTGTATGTTTTAAGTTTCCAGTTACCAGCACAGTATTGCACTGTTGTACAAGTGAATTCAAGCAAGGGTTCGCTGTCTAGGTTTTATTCGTGGATATAACTGTGAAAACAGAATAAAAATATTAGGCTTTGCATAGTTGATACCAAGTTAAATATAAATCAATTCAATATAACCAAGGGGTATTTGTTAACAAGAACTGGGTGATGAAGTGTTTTGGAGGGTGAGGTTTTTGTAAGCTACAGCATGTTTTTAGATGACTTGTGAAAAATTAAAGCAGAAGCAGCAGGAGGCCAAGGGCTGACTTACTCCAGCCAACAGCAGCAAAATTGCTGCTCTGAAAATGACTTGGTTCACTTAGCTCAAGATTCCAGACTAGACCACAGGATGCTTTTATCTAAGTACAAGAACTCCCTGTCAAGCCCTAGGGAGAGCTTATTTCCTGCTCTGTAAGGTGGTGGTATGCATTTTGTCCTCTCTCTCTACTTAGTAGCCTTACAGTCCTGGTCTGTCACGACAGCAGTGTTCCATTTGACTGAGAGCAGCATAAACGACTTGCCTAAAGTTGTCATCTTCAAGGCTCTTTCCTGTTTTAAATTTGTACATATCTATATATTGCTTATCTTGTGCCAGGTATTAAACACCTTCCTAAAGGAACTTCCTGGGCCAAAGCTTAGAGCTGCCTAATAGAGCCACCACACGTTACATAGGGGCCCTATATTTTAGCCAAGGGGGAAAAAAAAATCTTTTTAAAGCATAAAATATATTAAATATACTAACTTGCTAAATAAAAAACAGCACTAACATCCTAACCATAGCCTCTCCTTTTTGTTTACAATGACACTGAGGCCAGAGAGAATAAGGATAATCTGCTTTTCACCACGTCATAGCAGTGTATCCAGATGGTGCACGAAGAGATTCTAACCAAAGATCCATCTTGTGTTCTTACTGCAGGAGGAAATAAAAAATAGAAGGGAGAAGGTAACTTAAAAAGAACTTACCCCAAGAAGATTTTTAGGCACATAGCCTTCTTTATCATTGAGGCGGGCCCACCACCACTCTGTTTCAGCGTCATCCTTGCGTCTTAGAATAGTAATGGCATCGCCCTCATGGAATGACAACTCGTCATTATTCTGGGCTTCATAATCCCACAGAGCGTACACCACTCCTTTATTCATCACTCCCAACTTCTCTTGCACTCCTGTTAATAACAAATTAGAGAAAACACTAAGTAGTAAAATACCCTATTTTTCCCTCTGAGATTTGTAGTATGGACACTGTGGCCCAAATATTAGTCTCTTATTAATAATAAAATTTCATTAACAATTATGAACACTTCCATAATGAAATCTAACTGCATGATAAAACCAAAATTTACAGAATAAACCAATTTAGAGCATGAGGTTTTTCTCTTTTATTATATATGCAATAGAAACTACATCTTTTATTCAAATGAGGATAAAAATAGTTTTACAAATGTTTGAGCAAAGCAGCTTTATAGAACTGTTGTATATTTCTCACAGGCCTGCTTTCTACAACAGACCTTATACAGTAACACTTGAAGCTTTTGAAAATCTGCACTGTGTCAGGTATATAGAGCCTTAATAACGCATATATCCTCTGATGTAAATTAAAAATTTGTCTGCTCCATCAAGGTACTCTTCTTGCAAAATATACCTTAGTAACTAAATACATTCTGTAAGTTAATTATTCATAAAGTGTTTATGTTGGAGTATCACTGTCAAGATATTTGACAGCTCACTGTTGCTGTCAAAACCTCCCCATGGAAGCATTTCCTTGAAATTAAGCCAAATTAAACTTTAAAAATCTGTAACATTAGAAGGAGCCTGTGAAGTAACTCAAAGAACAGAAGGACTATGAGCAACATAATAACCAAAAGACTATTTTGGTTTTAGCATTTTGAAAGAACAGGTAGGTGATAGGCAGTACTGTCAAGACTGGGGTCTAAGCGGATGTTTCATGCAGATCAGAGAGACAAAAAGGGATGAATTTTAGAAAAGCTAAAAAAGTTTGTAAAGTAGCATCACAGCTTACCATACAAGAACTGGGAGCACTGAATATAACCTTCTTCCATCTCCTCACATTTGTCTGCAGCAGTTTCTATATCACTTATCGTTGAAGCAAAAATAGCTGCCCCAGATTCAACCAGTAGTTTACAGAGATGAACACTATTGCAAGAAGCTGCACAATGCAAGGGTGTCCTGAAATAAAGCAAAAATGTAGACATGAAAAAATAAACTTCCAGGATTCCTAACTATTTTACCTTGCAATATGGAGTTTAGTCTGTCTATTTTTAAAGGAAGTTGTTCTTTATTATTATAGTATATGTATGCATTGTCCAAAACCTGTCAAGCAACTGGAGTGGATCCCAGGATCTACCTGACGCCAGTAAAGCCGAACATTATAAAATAGATGTTAGCAAAAATGTTGATTTTTCAAAGCTGTTGGGTATAAGAGTATTTTCCATATGAGGAAATTGGAAAGGTAAAATAAGGTGAGGGCAAAACAGATCAGTAGAGCAAGGTTTCACATCCCCTCCAAACGCTTCAGAAGTGCTACATCTACCTCTAAGGCTAGATTCTTCACGAACACCAAAATTTGTGGTGAGTTGTATGAAAACGAAACTTTAACAGATTAACTTTTGTCATTTGTTATTTACAGTTTAGTTATTTCAGCATGTGAACAAGAAATGCAACTATACCACTAAGTAAAACCAAAATATAGTATACTTTATGATTTAAGTGTGCTTGCACATGAGTAGACAGTGTAACCTTGCATTTGAGTTCCTCACCACCTAGAGATTAGAAAGTGCTCGTCTGCTGGGGGTAAAGGGGAAGGAAATTGTTCCCAAAACAGGTCTTGACTAAATTTTGAATGTGCATCAAAATGGCGTTTCTCCCAGATGCTAAGTTAAAAACCTTGACACTTACCACCCATCACTATCTGCTGCATTTACATTTACACCAAAATCAAGCAGGAATTTCACAATGTGGTGATGACCAGCACACACTGCATTATGCAAAGGTGTAATTCCTTCATCATTTGGTTTGCTGGGATCATCAACCTATTGAAAACATAAAATAGTTCAGCACTTTTTTTCCCCCCCCTAAATATTTAAAGAGGTTGCCATTGTTTAGAAGCTCACCTCATATATGATTCGTTGTACAAGATCGAATTCTCCCTCCAAAGAAGCATCTAGGAGGAGGGCCAACGGATTGAACTTCACTCTCAAACCATGGCCTGTTCTTTCTGAGTTAGGTTTCTTCAAGTTGGTACGTTTTGTCTGAGTAGAGATGAAGGTTGGAAGGCATCATTTCAGGTTGCAAAAGTATTACAAATTATTCAGTTACTTTTTTAACTAGATTAAGAATCACATCCTCCTTAAACGGTAATTAGAACTATGCAAACATTTCTATTATAAAGTCTCTAAATAAAAGGCTTGATACCTTACCACGTCTTAGTTGAAAAATGAAAAAGCATGCCAATATCATCTAGAAGCTTCTAATTAAAGGTAGTGAGTACAAGCAACAAAGTACTTACGTCAATGGTTTTTGAGCATCACAATCTTAATTGTATCTAATATGAGCTGAATGTGTTTTTGGTGGATTGTCTGAGACACTGTCGAACTTTTGCTTAGACTAGAAAGCATAACACAATTAAGCCTGAGTATCAGTCTCTACTCAGAGGAATCTTCACCTTGAATTAGCAAAAGTATCTGCTGTAGGTCAGTACTGAAAAGTTACGAGTTTTGTTATGGGAAAGAAAAATACAGAACATGAAGCTATTTTATGTGACATTCTAGCTGGTGTTTATCAGAAGCAGCATTCTCAAGATCTGAAACACATTTAAATGTGTTTTGAGAATATTCTGAATCATTCACAGGTCCTTGTCACTTGCCAGGAAAAAAAAAAATCTGTTACTAATTACAGCTTTTATAGAATGCTTTTAGTCTGTAGCACTGTGAGATCCGTTTTCATTTATGCTCTTATTTAGTATGGCTGTTTCAGTTTGGAAAATAAACCTCTCACAGTATGAATAATATCTGTTGCTAGCATATTCCACTCTCCCAGAAGTATCCTGGCCCACTTGTGCTCACGGAAAATGCATACAAGGTCCTGTGCAGCCTGTAGTCAAATTGTAAGAGGAATACAAGGTCCCTACATGAATCAAGAAGAGGAGATATTCTTTGAAACCAATGTTGAAGTGAATCATATCAACAACTAAGAATAAAATTCAGTTTTCTCCCTATTTTCATTTCTCCGTATGCTGTAGATTTTGGTAATGACAAGTATTTAAAAGATTTTGGTGCAGCTGGAGGAGGGACTTTGAAAGCAATTCAAATTACGCCACAAGCCTGTTAGAAAAACATTTCTGCTAAAACAAGTCAGCTGTGTTGCTGTTAGTGTTGTCAGCCCTGGTCTCACATCTTTCTGCTGAGAGGGGAAAAGGAGTGCACTTCTCCCAGAACAGTTATTTCAGCTTGCCTGCAAATTAAAAAGCTTCCCACTGCCATAGCTTACCCCTAGTTTCATACAAATAAGTTATCTTTGTAGGCCCGGTGAAATGAAAAAAAAAATTTTAATGGAATCTCAGATCCCAGAATTAGTTCTACAACAAGAGTATATCCCAAAAAAGTTCTACAGCCTAAAGTACATACACAACTTCCTGTTGCCTCTTTGCATATTTTCCTTATTAAAAAGCTATATTAGTAAAGAAACTAATCCATGAGAACTCTTCTTGGAGCCCCCCTGGTATTGTTTTCTTTTCTTTTAATATCATGAAACTTGAAGTGCAGACTTACCATTTAGCGTAAGCTTACCATCTTCCAGTTATGCTTAAACAGACAGCTAATTCTATAGTTCACAAAATCGTCTTCTTGCTTTGTTACTTACTGGAGGAAGTGGAGGAGGAAGAGCAGGAGGCAAAGGAGCTTCATCTTCTACTGGAGAACTGACCTCGGGCGTGGGACTGGATGACTGTTCAGTAGAAGGAACTATAGCAGGATTGTTGTTGTTATCTTCAGTTGTCTCAGATGTTTGATTTGTGGTTTCAGTGCTTATCAGTTCCTCAGTAGCAGGAGAAGGTAATTCATTATCATTGGCATCTGACGAAGGGGGTGGCTCATCAGGAAGAGGAACTGTCGGTTGCACAGAAATAGGTTCTTCAATATTGCCATTGGTACTAGCATTACCATTATCAACATCAGCTAAGATGCCTATGAAGTCCTGTGGATTGCTTGGCTGATAAAAAGGAGCACTTTCTATTCCTCCAGCAAGAGTGTTAAAGCGCTGATACAATAATTTTTGTATATTTGGTCCACTTGGGCCTTCTGGTTCAGTGATAGAACTACGCTTCTTTAATGGCCTAGGAGCATTGGCCAATTTTCTTCTCAGAGCTTCAAGGTCAGCATCACTTTGATATCGTAGGGGTGAATGCACAATAGGCGTGAGCTTAGTAGGACTGAGAGGACGAGGAATGTTTTCCACATTGCTATTTTCACTGGATGGTGGAGCATTTTCCAGCTCTTGATCTTTTTCAGAGACCTCAGTCTGAGGCTGAGATTGTGGCTGTGAGGAAGTTTGGGCAGGCAAAGAACCATGAAGGAATGGCAAGGGTGAGGGAGAAGTTGAACCAGATTGTAATACAGGTTTTCCATAAACTGAAGAAAAGAAAGATGGAAAACAGTGAAGAACTGTTCTCAAATTACATAATAAAATATTTGCAAATAAACTGCATATGTCTCTGTTGCTACTTGTTTGACACTAATACAGAAAGAAAAAAAATTGAATTAATTATGTTGGAACCTATCAAAACAGAAATAAATACTCACCTGTTGGTGATTGTGATGCCTCTTACAATTCCAAGCTACAAGTAACACCTGGAATGTTTTTCCTCTTTCATGAGAAAACAGTAAGAGGAGAAACACTCTCCTCTCTAGACACTTTTTTCAACTTATTTCTGAAAGTATCGGTAGAGTATCCAGACTGTATTGTTCTAATTCCATCTTGTTTTAAATAAAAGGTAATTGAATGTATACTTATTTATCAGCCCAAAAATATATGGGATCATTTTTCTGTCATGCTGCATACATAAAAATATCTTTCCTCTTCTCACAGATTTAGACTAGTTTTTCAAACTGATACAGAAAGTAAACTAAGCCCAATAATTACATCTTAACAGTCTATTTCAAAGGAAAAAAATAAAGCAAAATATATTCTACCTGCTTTTACTGACTTATTTAAGGTATTGTATACAGCTTGTTGATAATTCTTTGGTGGTGTTGCTTGCTGAAGATACATTGAGTAGATGGAACTGGAGTTCACTGTCTGTGGCCCTTTTCTGGGAGACTGAGGTCTTGATCCTTTATCAGCTAGAAAAGGTCTGATTGCCACAGTTAAAGGGAGTTCTGGCCTGCCATCTCCTCCTGGAAACAAGGGGGGACCGGAAGGTTGATATGTAGGGCTGGGAGGTACAGAAATTCTCTGTTGAATCTGTTGTGAAGAACTGGGCTGATGTATATTGCTTGGCGGCGGAAGTGGAACAGGTCTTTGCCGATTTGTTATACTGGTGCCAGGTCTGGGCAGACTGCCATCCTTTCTTCTTTCTAGAGAATTTGTAGAACCTGTTCCTAAGGGAACTGGACTTGGATAGGTCCCATAGTTTTGAGGCAACTGCTTGCTTACACCAGGAATTGTTGGTGGCACCTTCCCCAGGTCAAGACCCTATGTAAGAACAATTGGCCTTATTTAAGTAAATAAAATACTTGTGAGCAAGAATATTCCTCATTCAACAAAACATACTAATAATCTTATGTGACAGCAAAGGAGTCAATATAAACAATTTGTGTTGCTTAATCACTAGATACGATTCTACCTGAATTTACCACAAGACCTCATCATACGTCAGACAGAGGCTACTGTTTAAAGGCATCTTCAGCTATAATACATCAATATGAATCCAAAACTATTTGCATACTTTCAAAGCCTGAATAACTTGTTCTAGTATCTAGTTGATAATGTTTTTGATAACATATAGTGTGACAACAGAGTTTACAAAACTATTTAAAGACAAGGTCCTTATTCTTTAAACATAGTGTCTTAAAGAATTCATAAAGTACTAGAACAACAGTGCAGACAGACACCACCAGTGGACTCACTCAAGGACGGATTTAGTGATTTCTTTTGTGAGAAAAAGAGTGCATTGAAAAAGTGACAATCTACACCAAGGAAAAATAGTATCGAAGATCTGAATTAGAAAAATAGGAAGGTGGGGGAGATGATTAGGAGAAGCAAAGGGAGAGAAAAGGGGAGACCAGGTATGTAAAAGAACAGGAAGGAATACAAACTACTGAAGTTGAAAAAAAAATATATATTGTAATGTGATAAGAACAGAAAGGAACAGAAGGAATACAAAGGTAATTTTCTTTGTGACTTTTAAAATAATCATCAGCAGGGAAACTGAATGTGCATGTAACTGAAGTGAGTTCAGCTATGGAAGCCAAAGGTTCATAATTTCAGCAAAACAGATCTATAAATATATCACAGATGAAACTCACCAGCTTGTCAGTACTTCCTAATACTGAAGTTGGCAAAGGCTGGCTGGATATAGTTCCTTGTTTTAAAGCAGTATCCATGCTTGATTCTTTCCAGTCTGTGTTGGAGATCTGAGGGGGTTTTACCACAGGGGTTGAGCTCTGTTTAAGTATTGGCCAATTTCCATCATTAGCTTGAAAACAGACAAAAATATTATATTTAAGATAATCCACACCACCATTGTAAACAAGCAAAACAACATGTGAAATGGAACAGCTTAGATTACAACAGGATTAATTTGATTCCAGAAATGAGATAAATCACTATTAATGTTTGATTCAGAAATCAATATTGAAAGCCCAATCACTGCATATAATATGCTGTTCATTACCCTTTGACATTCAAATAGTATTGAAAATTTCTATGAAAAAAAAGATGGTTAAAATTTTGGTTTGAGCGTTGCATATTCTATTAGAAGGCAAACAAGTTCAGAACAAAAATCCTTACAGAAACACTTCATCAACATATTTCTTTTGGTACTATGTGGAGACACTGTCAAATTATGCTAAATGTTAAGTTTACGTAAGCTCTGAGTGGACTTGCTCCAAATTTAAACTATGGTTACTAGATTGATTCACTCATAACAGGAAGTAAAAACTCATTTCAACAATGGGGCGGAACAAAAGCATCCATTACTTTGCTGGAAGTAGCAGTTAATTTACCTTTTGTTTTTCCTCAGTATACTTACCTGATTCGAATTGCCCCAGAGATTTAATTTTAAAGAAATTTATAAAGTCAGCTGACAACTTCAACTCACAGTGTCAAGATACAAGTCATGGGCTTTTATCTTCATCACATGCAAAAAATCATGCATAGTTGCACATAAACTGAGGCAACAAATCCTTAATGAAGTCCTAGATGCATTGATATGTTACTTTATTAACTGTATGAGACTATTTAGTTTTTGTTCTCTAAGTAAGCAAGAGAGTTTAAGTAGCCTGATAATTAGATCTCTTTTATAGTAACTAAATAGATCCCTGGTTAGATCCTAAGGCTTTGATTTGCCTCTAAAAGATTAAACTTCATGTTTCTCTTACTCTAAGGAGACCAGAGATCATTTCTCCTTCCCTGTTGCCTGTAATTATCTTAGTGGAGCATGTAGCATCAGTAAAGATTATATGTAACATGTAACTAACTTTACTAGAGGATAACAACTAAAATGGAGGGGGGTTTGTGTGCGTGTGGAGATTTACTGAGATTTCTGAACTCCCATAGTAAGACAACATCAAATGAAAAACAGGTATTTAATGGCAAAGTTTCCCATTTCATTTCAGTTTTATGCCCCTAGAAAACAGAATCAGCAAGGCTATTTCTAGAATTCTTTGCCATCCTTGTCTAGTATAGCAGATAGTCTAAGAATAAGCTGCATAGGAACATTCTAATTACAGGGAATTTAACATCACCACTCTACTTGCTATCCATAAGCCTTATCCTCTTTATTAAGTATCCCTTTTCTCCCCGCCTGCCCCCCACAAATGACAACCTGAAGATTTCTTGACAATTACCACCCAATGTTTTCACTGTATTAGGTCATAAACCTATTTATAGGCTTATTAAAATCACAGCACTTTTAAGTGAGCAAAAAACCCCAAAGTTACACCTCTGCATTTAAGCTACTATACTAATTATTTTTTAATTATATGTGCAGACCATTCCTTAATATTACACACACTGTATTGTATTAAACTTTGAAATTCAGATCAATTGTGTTTGAATTCTGAGAGATAATTACTTTGGAGCAACAGTATTTTTGTGGTTGGTCATTTAAATAGGGTTAACACTTGCATATTTTTACACTGAGAATATAGTATATAGTCCAGAAATCACTTTTCAGACTTGCAAACTGTCAGGAAGCGAAGTAATGAGGCCCAGCTTTAGTATTGGCAACATCCAAGAACTGGACATGTTGGGTTTTTTGTTTTTGTTTTTAATCATCTGGTTATCCAAAGCAAGACCAAAAAAGATGACTGTCTAAACACTTTGACCCTAAATAATGGCAAATTTTCCAAGTATGCACTGAATTAACATTTACTGTACAAAATACACAGGATGTTCCATAACTCCAGTAAGGTTATGGTTCAGTAAAACTTTTGTTTTGAAGATCAGTAAAAGGTGTTATAACTGATTCACGCTAAACATGAAAGCACCTTTAGCCGTAAGTTTAGCTATTAAGAAAGCACTTACAGAAACAACAGCAAAAATCCCGAAGAATTTAATTATCTTACCTGCAAATACAAGCCCACACTCTTCTATTAGAAAGATAGTTATACAAAAACTTTTTGTAATCCTTCAAATTCCAAATATTAGTGTGTTCATCGCCAAATTCTGAGGTAGCAGACTGGAAGTAAATTCAGACTCTCTCTCCTCCCTCTAACTTCTCTGTTTCATTCCACTTACTTAAACATCAGAATGTAACTGTTCCCACCTTCATGTCCTTCATATTATAATCTGGCAGACTTGCCAACTACCATGCATTTTTTATGAGTGCACCTCTCACGTACTCCCACAACCCAAGCTGAATCTCATGCACTTAACTAAGCTGCTGTTGCAATCTGCAACTGCAGTGTATGGCGCCAGAGGCTGCACGATAGGTGCTAAGAGGAGGCAACCAAACAGCATCTGCCTTCTGCTATCTTTGGTTAGACTGAACAGGTCCCAGACACTCTTGCCCATCTGATGGCAACGCCCTTCTGACAAGCCTTCACTAGCTCCTGCTTTCAGCCACCCCATAGCCATTTCAGCCAACTGGCTTCATTTTCTCCGCCGAATGTACCCTCTTGTCTGCCGCTTGTAAGACCACCTAACACCCCGTGTATTTCAACTCCCACCAGTCCATTTTGTATTTACATAAATAAGACAGTGACATGCAGACACAAAAGATTTTGTGCATTTTCTCTGATTTTACCTAAAAAATTTTGTAGGTCTGGATCCAGGATACTTACTATAGCAACTGAAGCGCAAACCAAGTATAACATTTTTGTCCAATGAAGGCAGCAAGATTCTTGCTATTGACTTGGACAGAGCGACCTTTTATCCCAACTCTGGGGCCAGTGCAACATGGAAACTCAAAGTTTCCCACAAAGTAACTCAAGCTAAACCTGTATGTAATACATCTATCTAATCTGAGATATACTAAAACATGCTTTGGTGATTACCATGGATTTTCTAATAACATCATTTTTCAGTGAAGAAAACTCATCCCTAGTACACTACTCCAGTACTCCAGGATGAATTTGCTGCAAATCTGTTTCCTTCAACGATGAAAAGCAACTTCTCTACAATTTTACATTTCAACAGCATCTTCTGCATGCCAGACCACAACACAAGTTCTAAAGATGCTGTTTAATATGCATCTGTACACAAGAGCTCAGATCACCATATTAAAAACTGAGTTCTTAGCTAGCCAGAGATCTTCTATGGACTCACAGTGCTGGGTGTCAAAGAGAGTAGGTGGCAGGCGGATGACATTGTGAACAGCAGACTGAAGAGAACTGGGAGGTGACAGAATAGGATCCACTATTATGTCTAAATCAGAAACCTTCCAGGTGTCTGGAGATTTCTTCACACACCCATAGTCTGTCTCTACCGGACACACCAAGGCAGATCCAGTTACACAGAAAAAGAAAGAAAAAGAAGTGGTGGAAAAATTATAACAATGACAATGGAGAAATTAGAACAGGAACACTCAGATAATGAGAAATAAAAGCATGACAGTTGAAAAACAATCCTCAATTTCTTTTCCTCCTGGGAGCATATAAGCTTCTCCTCACACAAATCTATCTTACAGGACTTTATTCAACTACATTCAGAGTAATAAAAACAAAGTCAGTCCTAAGGTAGAATAATTACTTTTATAAAATCAGAAAGTTATCATTCAGAGATCTCGTAACCTCCTGAGGCAGGTCTAGAAGTGGGTATGTATATCTTCTGAGGTTGATATTTACAAAATAGTGCATTATTTTTGGTTGGTGAACTTAAAAGTTATGAGCTGTCCTTTCCCATATGTGAAAACAGAACTGTGGCAAATTAAGTCATTCCATATTCTTAAGAGTTTTCCATTTGCATTTTGAATTAAACTGTAAGTATTGTTAAATCACTAATATCAATGGAAAAGACTGGGGTTTTTTTAAGTTCTGTTTGGACAGTTTCACTTCCTGACTTTGGGGTTTTGGGGGGGGAATTTCTGTCATTCTTTCCTATGGAGATGTTCAGACTGTCTTCCCTCCACCTCTTCCTCCCCATTTGGAAGCATACTGCAAGCTTTACCGGAGTATTCAGTTTTAAGTGCTGGAACATATGTGTGAATATTGCAGCAGCTTTGCTCTAGTGGTCATTGCTTATCTCATTTTTAGATGTCTCCTAGGAGACCAGGTAAACTAAGTCCTGTGGTTAGACCCACGGGATCGTGCATTTTCATTTGTATTATGCATGTTTTCCTAGCTAACCATTTCTTAAGAATTCTAATTTTGCTAAGATGTGAGCAGAGAGGTGAGCTTTGCCAGAATTAGAACTTAAGGCACAAATGTTATGACCTGTCTCCTTCAGTCTCCAATGTAAATTTTAAAAAAAAAAAAAAAAAATCTATTTTATAATGTAGATGGTATTATTAATCATGGGAGACATTGGAGCCAATTTTGGACATCACGTTCTGGGGAGTACTCTGGAGGGGAAGCTCCTTCACTAATGAAGGCAGAAACAAGTAAACAGCATCAATGCTAAGGTTATTCCATTTCAGAAATGCTCCAAGCACCACAAATTCTCGTATCTCAGAGCAAAACCTCCCATAGTTTTATTCTATTTTCCTATTTAGTCTCCTTCTGAGAAGTAGTATTATTTTCACTTGCTCACTAGCTTTGTTTTACTAGACAAAAAGCAACATACTGTAAATAGTTGTTTATAATGTAGTTTGCCAAAGTTGTTTTCATTATTATATTCAAACACACAAATCAATTGAAATGCTGTTAAAGACAGAACAGAGAATCTGTGAAGGAACATGTGCTCCTTTTAGTGGTGTACCAGCTAGTAAAATTTCAAGGAAAACACTCAGTCTCCTAAGAAAAATTCATGGAAAGAGGCAAAAATGCTTCATATCAAATGACCGACGTCCAATTCACAGAATAGTATCAAGACATCTAAAATTTGTCTCTTACACTACAGGGATTAGGCCAACACTAGGTCTCCTAAGATTACTCCTTTTCTTTATTACTCCTTTCCAAACCATGTGTATTAATAAACACCACATTTAAGTGCTTACCAGATTTTGATCTTCCATGTGTTGAGCTAGAAGCAATGGTAAGAGACTGTGGTTTAACTGGATCTACCGGTACAGCGTAAGTGCCAGCACTTGGAACTTGGATGTAAGGTCCTACTGCTGCCACCCTTCCTGAAGCACTCAAGGATGACTGGGGTGATGAAGTTCCATTAATACGATTCAACTAAAAAAAAAAAATCAGACAAATTGAAACGTTAACTTCCATCTAATCTAGGCATTTGTGCACGAACAGGAGGTCTAAATTTAATTATCTAGAACCATGCACTATAGCTAATAAAGTTAATAATTAAGTTACCATACTCCATGCTTCTACCCCCAAAAAAAAAAAAAAGAAGTAGAAAACACATTTATTCCCTAAAATCAACACCTCAAAAATTAAATTTCTCAGCCACAGAACATACATTTCTTGTAGAAACCTTTATCTGTATAAGGTCTCTTTCATTGTGCCTTTCTTAGGCAAATGGGCTAAAATGAGTTCTTAAGTGATCAAATATGGTTTTTTTTTAATTTTTAAAAGCAGTACCTCCAGCTAGGAATACATATGGGAATCCAAATTGATCGCTCTAGTCCTTAGATAAATGGTCTACTGTGCAACTGATTTCTTTTCGAAGTTCCAGACAACTATTAAGACTAACTTTATCAGACCATTTTTATTTTTATCAATTTTCCATATTGGAAGATCAGCATTTTATGAAAACCAGACTTTTTATGCTTTCATGCTTTGAAACACAGCCCATAATCACACTTTCCTTCCTAGAAATATAAACTACTGTAATTTTTAATATAGTATTGTCTGTGCCATAAAGAAAAATAAAAGGAAACACATTCTAAGTTTTCTGATATCTATGCAAAACTGTAAAATAGTTTTAAGAAGCCTGCTACTTTTAAAATAGGTTCTTTAGATGTAATTCTATTACTCGGCTAGGAAAAAGTGAGATTCTATGTAGTTTTTATAGGCTCTTGATAAACTAAAGTGTGGCCCTTTTAACAGTTTATCTTACAGGAATGTTTTCTTTTTGACGTGCCTCAACTTTTTTCTTGTACAGTCGTTCACGCAGCTCATTGATTCGCTTGTCCATCATAGCCACCTCCATATTACGTTTGTTTAAGAGTTCTTTCTGCTGCTGAAGCTTGGAGTTCTGCTCCTGGTTAAGCCTGTTACGAATCTTAAAAAAAAAAAAAAAAGCACACTTGTTAGGACAGTTACTTCATTTTGTTTGTTGTCAAGTTGTTTTTTAATACAGTGTTAAAAAACCCAAAGCAATTTGGATCGGTTATGTTCTGACATCTCTAAGGTTATGCTTCCACACAGCCTGTCAAATTAGCATTTGCAACCATGAACAACTCTTAGAAGAAAGCAGCAAAAGAATGTCCTAATAAACTAGTGGCTACCTATTAAATACACACAGACTGCATCCCACTTATAGAAATCGGATTGAAGAATTAGGCATAAAGATATTTCAGAACTGAATTACACTGTGAAAAATTAAGTCACAGAAAATGTTTGTTAAAAGTTATGTTTAACCACCAAGACAGTTTGAGTATCATGAAAACTAAGTGATATAAAACGTGTAACAGAAATTATGCTATTGATTCTGTTTCCAGTTCCACATGAAACTTCTTGATGTCTGAATGGGAGGTTAACTGAACTGCTACTGGAAGGACTGGGTACAGATTTTCCTCTCTACATAGGGATTAAACTGAAACCTTCACAGCAGGTTTACAGTAAGATTAGGGGATGCATTACCTTTATGGTTTAAATCAACCATGACAGTCTTTATAATTATTTCTCTTGTTTCCCATTGGCATTTTTTCATACCTTCAATAACTCTTGACAGTATTGTCTCAGTATTGCAATTTTCATGGTAATGTTACATGCAAAAAAAACCTGAGGCAAATTTAAGTCTTGGTAAACGTGTATGGGATCATTATGAAGCACAAGAGAGAAATCTTAATCTATTGAACATCTTTGCACTTAGAAATAATCATAAGGTAGATACCTGATCTAGTTGAAGATGTCCCTGCTCATTGCAGGGGGAGTTGGACTAGATGACCTTTAAAGGTCCCTTCCAACCCAAACTATTCTACGATTCTGTTCTATGATTCTATATGCCTTGTATAAATGGGGAAAGGGGAAAAAGAAGGAAAAAGGACCCTTACTCCTAATTCATTAAAACGTGATGGATTAATTTGTATGTTGTACTTGCTCATGTAAAGAAATGAGTGAGACTAATTTTGAAATTTAAATTAATTTTGAAATATTAAATATATATTTAGAGCTGTTGCCTTGATCACAATAAAGTACATGAGTAAATAAAAAGCCCTCAAATCCTGACACATTGGCACACAATTAAGTATTCCATAACTTTTAAACATAAAAACTGGACAAAATTTCAATGTAAATGGAATATTTAATTACTCTTGTGAGAACTAGACTTCAGATGTAACAATCTTCTTGGAGGAAGATACATGATAGTGATACAGGGAATACTGTGTGGATATGCTGCAGCTATAGCGCACTGTATAGCACACTATATAGCACACTATATAGCACAGTGAATACAGTGGAGCTTGTATTTTTGATGATTCTGTTAAAATGTGTTATTTAATTCCTATGTATTTTGTTTATTTGCACCAGACATTATAGCTATATTTTCACAATATATTTTAAATATCATTTTATTCACTGTCCAGTCATATCTCCAAGTTAAGATGACATCTAAGTGAGCTTGCTACACCCAGTTCTTTGCAAAATAGAAAAGTACTGAAATGAATTTTTTTCACTCTTTTTTTTTTTTAAGAGAGATTAAAACAAATACTAGATTATGTCAACACTCAGTATTTCAGTATTAGGGGCTGAGAAATGCCCTTCAGAACACTTGCACGCTTTGTATCATTAGGTGTATGAGCAACAACAAAAATAGTTTTTAAAGCTAATGAAATTCTGTTTTAAAGAGGGTTATATGCTAACTACAACCTCACACATTAGCAGCATTCCAATACATCAGTTTTATAAGATGGCACAGAACCAAATGGCCACCCATAAGAGCAGTAATACAACTTTTTAAAATCTACAGCTATCATCCAAATAGCATCTCTCCATTACTTACCTGTAGCTCTTGATACAACTTCTTTAATTCTACTGCTGCAGGTCCTGTCATTTGTCCATTGTAAGACTGAAACCCATTCAGTTTCCCTTTCCTTAAATCCTCCAGTTGCTGAGTAAGTTGATCCACTTTTAACACTGCAGCCTGTAGCTCCTGCTGCTTTTCCTGGAACATGGCACTTATATGCTCAATTTCAGTTGCTAAAATTAACCAGATAAAAATAACAAAAAACAACTAAGTAAAGCAGAAGTTGTTAATTTTTTTAATTCTACAGGTATTGATAAATACAACACACTGGTTTTAAATCTAGTATATGCACGCACCTATAAAATATTTACGTGTTGGGAATTTGCTAACAGTCATAATATTTCCTAATAGTTATAGAATAGTCTTGTTCTGACTTTATACCTGACTACATAAAACAGTTACGTCATATACAAATTTCATAGAAACACAGGACCCTCTGTAAGACAAAAAACATTCTATCTGAAATCCTGCTTCAATGCTATATGGACTAGCAATATAGCATTATTTGCTAGTCATGGGGTGAATAGTAAATAAACTAAATAAATTACTTAAGAATTCCACATACATAGATTGCCATTCATGATCTTGTTGTAGTCCACTTGTCCTCTCATGGCACGGATTTTTTTCAGCTTTGTCTCCTGGGTTTCAACACGTTCTTTAAGTTTTTGAAGCTTTTCACTCTCAGAAACCGACTGCTGCTGACGACGTTCTTGCTGCTTCAGATAACGCAAACGTTGTTCCTGACAAAATGAGGTTTTAGACAAGAGGTACCTGTTACCCATTCATTTTAAAAAAAAAAAAGTTAACTTAGAAAACCCATCACTATGATCAGTGGGGTTTTTTATTTCCAGAAATCAGAAAAATTTGTATCTAGTTAAAATATGTGTCAGTCCTCCTAGAAAAACTCTTCAACGTTAATTGAAGAAATCTGTTTTAGAGCAAAGATTCAAGATGTTTTAGACCTAATATCAAATTGACATATATGTGCAAATACAACCCTAGCCTGAACACTCATTCAAACACATCTGTGAAGCTTCCTCTGGCATTTGTTCTCTGCCACTATTAACACTTTTCCTGCTGTTGCAAAATGAACTTCCAACACTGTTATCCACATTCTCAAAGATGACAAAATATGTCCAACAGACCATTTTAAACAAGCTGACCTACTGTAAGATAATGTTCCAGTTATAAATAACAGTGCTTCTGCTGGACACACAAGGAAAATGTTTCTTTTTCTACATTATTTCCATCGAAAAAGAACAACAGAATTTATAGGTTGATTCCTAAGTACTCCAAGCATCCAATGCATACTGTATATTTTAACACTTACAACAATGTCAAAAACATTAAATCCACTCCCCACTCTGAAAACATACTTAGATTCTTACATCTCAGAGATTTTGGAAATGTAATATATTAATATATACAAAGTGGGTATATTCTCAGTGAATGAGCTACTAAAGATGAGCATAGAGCCAAGCCTGGTCTATCACAGATCATGAAGTGGGCCTCACAAAAGACACAAATAAAACCTAGCAATATTTTTATAAAGACACATAACTTGGCCTGACATGGGTTGTTATAATATCATTTACACTGAAATGTTGGATATTGCCTAGGTTAAGATAAACTTGGTAAAACAATGGATTTCTCAAGCTCTTTCTTAAGCTTATCTAGAATGAATTAGCATGTTTTTCCGTACCCATGAAACTTATGTTTGCATATGTTGAAGAAAATTTGTACTTGTTATGATCTGTATATAATTATTACCTTAGCAACCAACATTTGCTGTTGATTTTCAATCTGCTGCTGTTGCCGGGCAGCCATATCTTGAAGTTCAGAAAGAGTGAGCTCAACACGTGGATTCCCAACCTGCAGAACACAAAATGTGACATTAATGTGTTGATGTTTATTAAGTGTTCTGACTATAGAAGCTAAATCCCCACTCCTCAGAGGAAGGCTAAAGCCTCCTCCGCAGTCTTCAGAGGAAGAATAATGACAGATAACCTATGAAAGAGCAAGGAACCTCAGAGCAGAAAGAGAGGACACAGACCATGCACATACCAGGGACAGAAAGAGCAAAAAGGGGAAAAGCAGATGAAAGAGAAAAACACTAAGAGACAAAACAAACAAGAGAAAAAAGCCCTTATACTACGTTTAACGCTGCTCTGTTAAGATGTTCGGTAGACTCGGTACACAGTACTGGTACGGCACATGTGACAACACACATGCAAGGAGGTATTTTAAGCAGTAATTGGAATCTGAAGCTTCTTTCCTTTCCTAACACTTTCACTGTAACTGCCTTGGCAGCTTTAACTGGTGGTTAGCATTATTTACCTAGCACAGGACAAGACCACATGAGAACCCTTAGATAAAGGCTGTCACTAAGCTCACATCCAAAGATGGTGAAATTTCCTGGCAGATTGGAGCATTTAAGGTAAGAATCTGTGAAAAACAGTCTGTACAAAGTGAAGCAAAGTAAAGTTGATCCCCTTTGGATAAGTAAGTGGCTATTACTGAGCGAACTTTGAATGAAAAGACAAGATATCAGTGGGGCTTTATCACTCCTTTTGCATTCCAAAACTAACAAATAATTTACAAAATTGGGATAGAGAGGCAATTACTGAACATTATTTAAAATTTATATGATGCTGTGTGTCAATGTGTGAGACTGAATATTAGGTGTTTTTAAAAATGGATGCAATTGTTTCAATATATTCATAGTTCTATCACAAATATAATTTAAACCTATACATTAAATTACTTCAATTCAACTACATTTTTTATCATGCAATCACAAGAGAGTGCAGTGTAACAGGACAAATTCCAGAAGCTCACGCTTGCCCAATAGCTGTTTTGCTACTCAGAAAACCAAAACCCACAACCTTAGAATTCCACACTTTAACCACAACTTTAGAATTTGCACAAAAAGAGAATACCAGCCTTTGAAAAACTATGCTGGAAAGTTCAGAATAGCCCAGCATCTGTTTCAAGGTATTTACACGTAATTTAATTTATTGGATCAATGTAAAAGCTGGATTATTGCATTGTAATAATTCAATAAACAATGTAGTATTTTCACCAAACTACATGACTACACTATCAGTAGAACAAATTAAAATCATATCATTTCCTATCCCCAATATAGTCAATACTGCTGAAAAAGAAAAGAGAATTAAATGTTTTGGATATATTGATAAATAAAACTCTCTTTCAAATTAATGTTTACAAAATGGAATGAGGTCTAAACATTTTACAGACACACAAAAAAAAAGAAAGAAAAAAAAAAGACAGACCCCAAACACCTCACCACCCCAATCAATCAAGCATCAGATTGTGGATGTGATCAAACCTGATCCCAAAGAAAAGCCAATTTAGCTGCTCTGCTTTTCTGGGCCCACCCTACTGACTTCCAATGCAGTTCTGTGGTGATCTTGTCTGACAACGTCCCCTGCAATACTTGTACTTCACTCTAAGAAAAGTAAAATTCTCCTCTAACATCTTGTTGATACTGAAGTATCTCAGCCACTTTGAATGGCTTGTTTCATACTCCTACGTCAAATTCCTACTTAAGCAGGTGTCAGTTCTCCAATCAATGCATAATACAGAGCTGTTTCTTTAAGCGTCAGTCAGGAAAGGAAAACAGTATTTGTTTTAAAATAACTGATTTCTCCTTTTTTTTGCTGCTTGAACTCCAATATTTCATGTTTCTGCACACAATTATTCAGGTAAGATATGCACCTCAAGGTCAGTCACTAAAATGAGCCAGATTTGGAAAACCAACTTTTAAAGTTGCTGCATCTTAGACGCATGATAGAGACATGTCAGACTAAAATTTTTAGAGAAAGTTATTGTCCCTCTTTGAACATTTCCTACTGAATAAATTATGGAGCGAAATTGTAATTCTTACTGGACACTACAACTGAAACTCCTCTTACTGGTCAACAATAATGAAAACTATTTATGGTAGAGAAGTGATTAAAAAAAAAGAAAAATCTATGTATTTATTTCATTTATAGCTATATAGAATAGTGGAACTAGAACAAAAGGTAAAATCCACCCAAAACACTAATTCTCTGTTTCAACACTTTTTTAGTGAACACAGTAATTAAAAAAAAAGATTGAATCTAGCAGTGTGTACTTTTTTTAGTAGCATGACTTATGACAGACAAGAGTCCTTCACAATATTCTTTAAAGCCAAATAACTTGTATGCACTTGTGGCCACCAGCTAATATCAAAGAGAGACATTTTATTATTAATTACAGACTGAAAGGCACTAATTGGGTAAGAAAGTAAGGAAGCTTTTCCAAGTGCCATCCACAAACCAAAATGTGTTCACTTGAGACAAGAAAATAACACAGAAGAACCAGATGCTGTTCCCAGAACATGTTCAGGCTCTGCTGACTTCCTCTGGCATGACCTTCCGCCAGCAAAACCTAAAACTCTACGTCTGCTTCTGCTGGACTCTGTACGTAATTCTTAAAAGGGGCTCAGAATGGCTTGAAGGCTTCCCTCTGCATGACCAATTTTAAAAGTAAAAATGTTGGGGGGGTGAATTGATAGTATTTTCTCAATACACATACGCTCTTTTTCAAAAATATACAACTTGCATCAGACTATGCAAAGTCTTCCCAATGCTTCTCTCCTTTCTGCTTTGATCATCAATTTAGCAACATTGATAGCTCATTCTATTCCCAGTAGTAATTTTCAGTATAACACTGTCCAAGAAAGAGAGAGATGTTTTATTCTGCTAAGAAATCTTGTTAAAAATATATCCAGACTAAAAAAGTGGTATCTGTATAGGGGCATATTTCAAGGTAAAAAAGCCATTTCACTGAGTGAAAATTATAGATTTTCTAAATGAAAAACATAACCTGGGATGCACAATGACAATAAGAAACTGGTTTGTAAAAGCTCTGGAAACAAAAAAAAAACAGTTTGATCCAAAAGCTCAGAATTTTTACTGCTTTAAATAAGCATATTTGAAAGTATATCTTATAATGCCTGAAAAAACTACTGCATTATTTTGTATTATCTAAAATATAGGAGATTAATTATGAGTGCAAATATTAGCTCCTCCTTGAAGAAGCTATTAACTATTGTAAAATGTTTTAGAAAGTGTAATGTCTAAAAACATTTTATACATGGCAAAGCACAAGAACATGGGAAACAGTGATAATTAACCATTTAAATTCAAATGCTCTAAGAGAATCTTCTAATGTTTACCTCACTGAATACCAATAAGTGTCCCTTTCACTGAAAATAACTATACTATACTTAGAAAGAAAAGAAGAGGCAGCTGAGGAAACAAAGTTTTAAACCTGTAACTTCACTCGCAGTTTGTTCTTTTTCATCCACATGGCAAAAGCAGCAAACAGACCAAGCAGAATTCCTCTTCAACATCAAATCAATTATTTTCAGATAGATTGTTGCTGATTTCAGGTCTCCAAAACAGGACAGCATCATTTTTGAAACAGCATGAAAAACACTGAATTTTTCTCTTGCCGAGATCTAGCTGAATCAACTCGTTTAGAGCATTTCATATTAGTTGAGTCTGCTTGTAATAATCTGTACGCAAACGCCACCACTGAAAAAAGTCAGTCTCGGTCCTTCTTCAGAACCTCAGGTTATGCAAGGCAAAGAGCGCGCTATATTTTCTCAGTTCTTTAATGAGTTTGTTGGTTTCTCGGATTCTTAAGTTTGTGCTGTTCATACTAGTTACTAATAATTTCGTCCATGAAGTCACTCACCTCTCATAACAAACATGAGCCTATCACATTTAAAGTCCAGATCTCCTCCCTTCTCCTGCAGCAAAAGAAACCTACCTCCTGCAGAACTGCCTTCTGAAGGAGGTACTAAAAAGCCACTACAAATATCCACTCCTCCAGATTCCACAGATTCATTTGCTACATGGTGATACATCAAAGCAGACAGTTTTGCTGAATTGTAAATTTCTTTTTATTGATTCACAGAAGCATTTACACATAGAGATTAACTCCTAAATAAAATGCCATAGAACAAACACTGCATTATTAGGCACTAAGGAAGTATTATGTATGTCTCATACAGACAAGAATACTTTACACCTATATTCCCTAATTTCTTAATATTAACAAGAATCTTAAAAAAACTGTATTTATTTTGTTTAGCATGCACTTTAAAAGGTCATGATGAGAGACAGAATTTGTAATCAACTGGAGTTTCAGCTTCTGACATTCCCCTCCTACTGCAGACTAGTATTTTACCATTTGATGATTAATATTTTTGAGACAGGTGAGATGAATGGTACAGTAGTAATTAAATAGTTTGGGAACCAGTTTACAAGCTGCCTCAAAACAAGTCATACCTTAGGCATTTAATTAAGAAAAGGAACCTCCTTTAATATTTAATTCTACACATTAGTCTTGTCACTCTGAAAATTCATTTTCTTGTTCCTCCTTTCTTTCTTTCTACCCTCACACTATGCTGTTCTGTCTATCATCACAAACTCCTCAGTCTACATGTTTCTGAGCTATTATGAAATGGCTTACTCATTGGCAACCCACAACAGTAAATGAAAAATTCACCTGAACTCAAAATATTTCTTTGACAAGCAAAATGTAGTCAAGACATGTAAGCAATAAGGGCAGATTCCAGTGGTTTTTTGCCTTTACTCCTGTCAGAAAACTATCTTTTAAGAGGAATGTAATTATGTCAATATTAAAATAAAAAACCCATGAGACTGATCTTTTGAAATAGATCATTTTTTCAAAGATGATCATTAGGATGTGGTTTGATTTTATGGCTTTCTTTGCCTCCGTGTCTAAGCGATGAAGATACTTACTTTGGATCATTTTCTAAGTTTGCACTAGTAAGATCAGAAAGTTACTTTGAAAACAATAACGAAACATATACCAAACCCACACCTGAGACTGTTATGATTTCAGAAATAAGAGCTTTAAAGGAAAACAACAAATATTCAAAAGCTTTTCAGGCCACCATAATGACTGGCAATCTCAAATAGCCAGTGTAAAGCATAACGTAACCAATTAATTGAAAAAGAAAACCAGTGCAGTACAAGAATTTACCAATCATTTCCTGCATGCTATCTCTTCAGATCTTTTTGTAGGTTTGCAAGAGCCACCATGTCATTAACTTCCCTTATCTATTCCTTCCCTCTTTTTAAGATAGGTGTTCACACCCATCTCCCACACAATTCTTCTTCAGTTCCCTTCCAAACGCCCTGCACTAGAAAGTGTTCTAGTACCTCAAGCCTCCTGAAACTGGCCAAGCTCCACCTTTCTCCTATGCGTATTCTTGTACAATGAATCATGTCCAATGAACTCTCTCTCACACGTTTTCTAGTCTTTTTCCTATCACTCACCTCCATCACCTCTATCCTTACTCCCTCATTTACTACTCCTCTTTTGGTACTTTGGTCCACCCTTCTCTCTTGTCACAGTCAGAAATGATTCTGAGGTTAAACTACCAATTGCCAAGGTCCAACATAACCTAGATAAAATGGAAGCAACTAGCGTGCAGGGAGGTGAGAAAGTCTGCCTTGGTTTTTGTAGGTTTGCAAGAGCCACCATGTCATTAACTTCCCTTATCTATTCCTTCCCTCTTTTTAAGATAGGTGTTCACACCCATCTCCCACACAATTCTTCTTCAGTTCCCTTCCAAACGCCCTGCACTAGAAAGTGTAGGGTTCAAGTACCACAAGCCTCCTGAAACTGGCCAAGCTCCACCTTTCTCCTATGCGTATTCTTGTACAATGAATCATGTCCAATGAACTCTCTCTCACACGTTTTCTAGTCTTTTTCCTATCACTCACCTCCATCACCTCTATCCTTACTCCCTCATTTACTACTTCTCTTTTGGTACTTTGGTCCACCCTTCTCTCTTGTCACAGTCAGAAATGATTCTGAGGTTAAACTACCAATTGCCAAGGTCCAACATAACCTAGATAAAATGTAATCAACTAGCGTGCAGGGAGGTGAGAAAGTCTGCCTTGGGAGTCCAGAATGGCTGGTTCTGACTCTGGCCATCAAAAGGGCTACCCAGAAAGTTTTTCTGCTTGTATCCCACTACTTTCAAAAACGTATTAATTCACTGACAAGCCAATGTAGCAGCTACTAAAGATAATGCAGCATATATTCCACTCACAACCCAGCTACACTGTTTATTCTTTACATAGGCTGCCACTCTAAAATTGTAGTACAGATAAGGAACGTTTTGGCCAAATGGCCTTTTTTAGCTTAAAAAAAAAAAAAAAAAGCAATCCTTCTCTGAAGTCCTCCATACACTGCTCCCAAAAACATTTGAACATTTGTGATGGTTAAGGTAACCATATCCTCAGCCAGAATAAATGTGAAAGAAAACACTCTTTATCAAGGTTGGGACAACACCAGCATTTCAAAGGCTAGAGATAGTGGGGCGGGAGGGGACGACACACACCCCAGAAAAATGAAACCCAAACCCCCCCAAAAAACACAGACCGAGGACAAGATCAGTACTGAATTAGGGGCAGAAACTGCAACAGAGAGAGAAACAAAAATCCAAGAATCAACTCTTTTGAGCTCATGATTTAAAGAATTTACTCCCCCATGTGGGATTCATTAATGAGGCATACAACTTTTGCCACAGCAAAAAGAAAACATCATCTTCACCAGACTAATAGGAGAGGACAGCGAAGGCCAGAAAGGTACTGCAAGTTGCTCCTGAGAAGGCTTGAAATGCCTACATAGAAATGCAAAGTAAATACTCTGAAAGACTCAGTTTTCCATAATATATAGCAGTTTTACATCGCTGTTCCTTCCTAAGGTAAATGAGGGAATACAAAACTTACCTCCAGATTACAAATTTACCCTTGCAGAGCTGTCAAACCCCAGAAATCGATATAGCTACATGACAAACACAGAACTGACAGGTCTGGGACTAGGTATACGAGTATGCAGACAAAGGAAGTGAAATATATTACATCAGTGAGCATTTTCCCAGAATGAAGCAGACTGACAACTGTAAAATGAACAGGGGTAGGTTGGAGCGCTCCCCAGCCAGTGAATTCCAGGCTGGGATCAGGGCTCTGACAATTCTCAGCCTCCCCAAACCAGGGAGCTCTGACCTCAGTGAGCCATCCCTGCATTCTGCTCCTCTGTGCCGCATTTACAGCAAAGGAAGAGCTACGGCTCTGCCTGCACAACTACCAAATTGCCAGAACAGGAAAGAAAGGAACAGCTTGCTTTGCCTGCTGAATCTAGCAAAAGATTTCCTAATTCTCCGATGCTAACTTGGACAAGAGCAGCAGAAGCCCATGAGTCACGCACAACCTTTCTGCCTTAAGCCTCATTCAAAGCAACATAGTTTAGGGGATGCTTTAACTAGCCCAGTTAGCAACAAAGCTTTAAAGGTTGCTGATAAGAATAGCCAGCACACACTTTGGATACCTGTCCTCAGCACAACAGTAGTGATGGGGAAAATAGATGGAAGTTACAGCAGTTTTGTAGCAAATAAGTCTTATATGAAATGTATGTGGCCTCCTTGTGCTATTTGAGGACTATGAGAGGAGAACACAGGATGCAACATCTCCTGAAGATTATTGATTCTGACCTCCTTACATTTCTGAAACATATTGACTTTATATATCACCAAATTTAAGAATTCTAATAGATTTTGACCACATTTGCCATGAAACCTGATCTTAGTGCCATGCACAATGGAGACAACTTGAAAATCTTGTGTGAAAACTCATATATAACACTATAAAAAGACAAAAGAAAATATGTTTTTATTTAAACTAAAATAGACTTTTTGCTGATCTCAACATGAATGACATTATTTCCAGTTTAATGGCTTTATCCACAGCTCTGCCTTGCATTTTTTTAATTGGGTCAGAAATATGCCGATAGCAGAAATCCATTTTAAAGAATCCAATGACAATAGCGTGTGCCTTTTTTAGCTTAATGGAAATGAACAAGCTAGTTAAATCCAGAAAAGGCAATCAGAATATTGGGAATTAAAGGAAAATATATTTAGCATGTGCTATCTCCTGATAATCAAATGATCTTGAAATTAACATTACAAATGGAATCTGATAACTTTACTCAGAAATGTATAATAAAAATGTTATTTTATTTGTGCAAATAAATACACTAACAGTTTCTTAGAATAAACAAGCTTCAACTGTATCACAATTTGCTGAAAAATCTCACATTATCTATATTTGATAAAATCTTAACATCTCTCAAACTACGCTACCTTGTTAGCAATTCCTCCAACTTGCTGATGCTAACAAGTCACTCTATATAATAAAATGTTTAAAGTCTATTCAGCATAAGCCACAGACTCCAGATTTCCTGCTTTCCCATATTGCTTTCTTAGAAATCTCACAAGTAAGGCTGTCCTCTATTTTGCACAGAACTTAACAAAAATCAAAACAATATTAAAATAAATTTTCAAGATTAGAAATTGATTTAAGCATATATTGAACATCGCTACATATGAAACAAACTGCTTATAAATCACTTCTACAATACAGGAAAGTAGTATCTGGAACTCGTTCTTTTAAAATACTACTTTCTTCGTTGTCCTTGCAGACACTTTTAAAAGCCACAGAAATCTTAAGTATGTTTATGTTAACTTTAGTGTTGGCTAAAATACCCAGTAGCTGATTTGAATCAAAATATCAACCTCATACTCCTAACAAAAGTAAATTATCTTAAAAGAAATTATGCATTCTTATAGAATAAAAGATCAGTTGTGCACAAAACTTCAGACCTGTTTACAATACCAATCCTTTTACTCAGAGTAATTTCCAGTAACAGGCATGTTACAATACATGTTGAAAACACACTGTCCAAGTTCCTTTAAAAATAGTCTTGGAACTGTATTTTTCTGGGTCTCTTAGAAAAGCAACATCTTATTCTGACAGGATAGCTAAGTATGGTTAAGATGCACTTATCATTAGTCTGAATAACATGTTCAGCACCAAATGTGCGTTTATTCTTCCCTTAAGTAATAATTGTTTCAACATTAAATTTTTCTGTGATATTGTTTATATGAGAACAGTACAACGAAACATTTCCAAAGCACAAAAGTACTGAAAATAAGTATCCTGTAATTGAAAGATATGTTGTGAAACTTAGCGTACGACTTCCTCTTCCCATAAAATCTAAGTTGTTAAAAGCAAAAGTTGACCATGACATTTTGAAATAACAAGCTGTTGATAAGGTCTTAAAAATGATAGCAAATGCATCTAACAAAGTCCGATTAACTAAGAATTTCAATTCAGAGATAAGGAGTTACAAAACCCAAACTGGTCTGCATTCCGGTCATGTGACAACAAAACCCACAATCATTTAAACTAAAGTGCAAAAGCTACACAGTATTTAAATAACATGTCCACTAAAGTATAAAACTAACAAGTTTTGAAAAGTAATTAATTACCTGTTCACTATTTTACCATGTAATTGTAAGAGAGCATATCTTTATTTTGCAGCACGGCCCATCGGCTGTAAATATTTGTGTTGCTTCAACATGCTTCAACTCCATGTTTCTGTTATTTTCTGTATACGCTAAGTGTTTAACTGTTTGCTGTGAACAAGCCAAATAAACAACTGTACACATCTTTTGAGTTCCTGCGTGGCTTTTTGGCTCAGTGCAATCAATAAGAGGTAGGATATTTTTTAATCTTATTCCATATGAAATAAAGGTTCCCCAAATTCTTTATCAATATGAAAAGCTGTCTCTCTGCATTCATCAATAATCAGCTAACGGAAAAGGCTAGTGGATTTTGCCAGCAGTAAAAGACCTGATCACAGCAAGATCAAGCCAGCTGTCAACTACAGTCAGCTTGATTCATTGCACTTCTCATATTCAATGGAAAATGTTGAGCAATACACATTTGTTTCACAGTTATCAGGTTAAACTGAAAATACAACAATACAGACAATTTAGCTTTAAAAACATAAGTATTTGTTCCATTTGTATTTTTGTAGTATTATCAACTCAGTGCAAAAACTGAATACCAAAAAGATCAGGAAAATCATTGCTTTTTGTATTTAATTTTACCATTTAAAGTGACAGAAAAACGTATCACCTGAAATTTAAGAGAGAGTTTCTTTATTAACAGACTGCCTAAATAAAAGGCAAACAGTACAGTCAGAACAGATACCACAATCTTATGCAAATAACCTTTCCAGTGTTTGCTGTATGCTTTTCCCCACACACTTCAGCATTTTCTTAAATCTTGCACGCAACAAGATGAATACATGAGCCAGCAGTAAAGCTAAAGCATGTGTGTAATAGCGTACATCAAGAAGCTGCAAGTCAGAGAAGACTGCAGAAAGCCAAAACCTAGACTGAAGGATTTTTAAATATTCAACATTAAAGAAAATACTAAAGCCCATTAACAATTTCTTATGTATCTAAAAATTATGACATTGTGGAAGATAAAAAACATAAAAAAGCTGTAATTTACCTTGTCAAACTCACGAATGACATGCAAGTTCACCCTCTCTTCATACTTTCAAGAAAGTAATTCAAGCATGATTCAGTGCACTTACACAAGAGATCCAGCCAAATGGGTCTCCATAAGGACACTGAAGAACTGTATGTCCAAGCACAATACAGTGAATATTCCAGCTGCATAAAGAACAGGCTTATTTTTAGCAAGCAAGAAAAGGTATGAGCTGTAGAGTAACATCATCCAGTAGGAATAAGAGAAGAAAAACAAGTTCAACTCCCTTGCTCCTAAATTAGCCAGAGGGACTTTCATTTTCTCCACTTTGATCTGAGGAAGACTGCAGGGGGAACAAACCCAACAAGAATTGGATCTGGAGGCAGCTCCAGAGACAACAGAGAAATGGAAAGGTTCACTTGCCTGGGAAAAACATATGGGTGGGAAATAGGTATGCTAGGTGTCCAAAGGCTAGATGGACAGGAAACTAAATGAACACATCAGTGAACATGGAAAGGTGTGTCAGAGAAAGGAGGCCACAGCAGCACTGCACAAGAAAAAACACAGAGACTGTGGAAAAGATGAGAGGAAACACTAATCTGCAGATGACACGGCTCCATAAAAGAGAGAACTCTAAAGGTGGCCTGAAAAGGAGTATTTGGCTTTGTAAGTACCAGAAGAGTCTCCTGCTCAGAACTGAAAGCTGCTCAGAGAGACAGAGGGGCAGTCTAAAGCTTTCACAATTAAGCTCGTAGAGCTCTGCACTGACACAGTGAATTTCATAATCTGTCTCCTATAAGGAACTACAGAAATAAAGGAAAGGACAAGTCCCATCTTCCTTAGAATAACTTAATATTAAAATATTTGGCTTAACTAAAAACGATACTAATGTGACTGCAAAAGGATACAACTATGACAAAAGGCATTGAGGTTTATAGTGCTGGTGTAAGGACTGTGAAAGCACAGCAATACTTTATGAAAAATAACAAATAAACTCTTTAACTAACCTTTACTTTATGAGCTAATGCGTACAATGTTATGCATCAGCTGAAGCACTCATTTATTCTAAACTATTCTACCTTTATATAAGGGCCAAGCAACTTAGGATCTCTATGGGCAGTGACAACTGGAGGCAATTCTCCCTATGCTTCATTTAGTTAGAAATCTAGGGAAAAGAGTTAATTGTATTGCTCCATGTTCACAATACAAATACATGAAAATAAGTACCATAGTTAGAGCTTAAGCAAACAGCCAGGACTTCTTATCCTCCCCCTTCCATGGACATCTGCAACTAAGTAACGCTGTAAAACTGCAAAGCCATGCCTGAGGAAAAGCAAAGTCAGACCTGTAAAAGTGGGAACTGAAGGTGTAGATTCAGTAAATGGTGCCATTTAGGTCCTTCCTCCTCTGTAAAATGGGAAGCCACCTGTTGGCTGTTATGGACTAGAAAACCACATCTTTGTTCCCTGTAACTTGTTGAGCAGAATTATCTCTGATGCCCAGAAGAGCAGCAGAACTACAAAATCCATATACCACAAATGAGTGTGTGTAAGTGTCTGTATACTATGAGTCTGTATACTGTCAGTGAGTATCTCTCATATCCATAGCCATCTAGATAGATATTTGGGATCTAGAGTGACAAAGATTAAAAATTATGTAAGTACATGGAGAAGACATGGAAGAAAACAGTCCTTTCATAATGTTCCAAGTGGGTTCCAAGAGTGTTTCCTGTTCCCAATTAGTCAAACTATCTTCAGAGTCCTCAAAACAAATGAAGTCAGATATTAAGAGCTAATATTAGTCATCAACTAATGCCATCACAAGTAAAATTGTAACAGAAAAATGATCACAGAGTAAGTGTGACGAAACTTATCAAATTATTCTCATAAAATGTAAGTATCTACTAACCTTCTCCATTATGGATTGAAATATATTTGAGATTGCACAGGATATGTCAAAACACTGTTCATGACACTCCAAATACAAGAATGATGTGATTCTGCCTAAAAAGTTTACAAGAGGCCTCACAGTGACACATGAGGTCAGGACCGTTTCAGTTCCCTACAGTTTCATGGAAGTTCCTTCTATGAGATCATATAGTTGTTAGTTTTGTAGAGATGTTACCCTACGCAACTATCCTTTACTGACGTATGAAGAGACTGGGATTTCTAGTCCAGCAAGAATTCAAAAGCTACTTGTATGCATTAAAATTAGCTTTAGACTGTAATAATTTTTTTTTATTCCTAATTTAATTTTTTCCCCCTTTAGTTGGATTAGTTTTTCTGTTTTTTGAAGAGCAAGATACTGCCAGCTGTCTGGAAAATGCTTCAGACAGACTTAACGAAGAACTGTCTCAGTCTGAGGAGAATCCAAACTCTATTAAGCTGACCCAGGGCTTGAACTAGAAGTCTGACGGTGCAGAAGGCTGCTGTAGGGGCAGCAAGGCTCCTGTCTCTGACAGGTAAAAATAATTTTAGGTATATATGTCTTAGACAAGGGAACACCTTTGACTGTAAAAGTGGCAGAGCCAATCATTTTTGTCTCCTTAACAAAAGCAACAGACAAAGTTGCAGCAGAAAATTAGGAAAATTTGGGTTTGATTTAATTACCAGGTTTTTTACATGGTCAAAATGTTCTAGGAAGCCTGCAAGAAAATTTTTTCAGAAAAAATTTTTTTCTTTGCAAACTGTTAGAATTCTTTTTGCCTAAATTTCTTTTTATCATCTTTTAGTGGAATTATTTGCTTAGACTTTGCTATGAGACCCCTGAAAGAATCTAGATTTCCAAGACTGACACAGTTATTTGTTCATTTTAAACAAATTTGATTAAAACCCATCTTATGTGAATGGCAGCCTCTTCCAAGTACATTGTTGAATGTTACAAACAGAAAGTACTTAATACTTACAAGCTTCTACTAAATTGAATCTGCAGCTCAGGTTTGAAGAACAACTTCTATTCCAGACTAAGCTCTTTATCCTTCAACATTTCAAATGAGAAACTTCAAGAAAGTACATATAATGTATTTCTCTTCTATTGAGCTTACTACTTCTGTTAAAAACTTGTTTGCTTTTTTCCTCACAATTAGATTTTTTCGTATCTTTGCCTGACAGGCTAAGGAAACCTGTAAGTATTTTGCCTGTGCGAGTATACTTGTAAAACCATTCAGTCATCTTTGAAACTTCTTTATCAGATGCTTTTTGGAACACATTTTAAAAAATTTAATTGTCATATCATAACAAATACATGACAAAATGTATATTATGTGTATTAGCCTTTTTATCTAGTCACACTTGTATGGATCAAATGGTTAAAAGTAAGGAACAACATACGATTCTACTCAAGGATTTTGGCACCACATGTAAATCTATGTAAATTCTAAGCCTAAAATTTAACAAGCCATACCCCAGGAACTCAAATGCAATGTAGCTTTACTACTGCCACGATGGAATGGGATACAAAGACTGACTGCATCAGATGCTATCTACTCTCTCAGCAACTATATGCTCTCATAAGTTAAATCAGTACTATTAAAAACTGCTTTGCATGTACTTATATGTAGAAGTTTTAACCTACCCGTTAATGGAACCTCCCTGAGCAATTCCCCCAGCATGAAAGTGTAAGAGTCTCCTCAAGCTAAAACAGTTGGACTAGTTGCTGTAAAATTTTTGCTAAAAGCCTCATTTGAGCCACTTTAACAGTAATAATGAAGCTCAGTTCTGTTATCTCATCAGCACAAAATTTTAACTCTCAACTTTATCTATTGGTCATAGCTTGAAGACTAAGAAAATTTACACGAGTGTAATTCTCCAGTTTGGGATGATGGTGAAGTTTTCCTCTTCTACATGAGTTTCTTTTACACTAAAGCTAACAAAAATTTCATAGTGCGAGACAAAATCAGGTTCCACTTTGTATTTCTTGGCAAAGGCTTCAGTGAATATCTATCAAGAAAAAAGGTTACTGATACCAGTCTCTCTAAATCGGGGGAGCAATTTTAATATTAGAAAGAGAAAAAATAAGTTAAAGAGAGAATGGTACAGGAGACCACAAACTGACATTTTATTCTCCCAAGTAAATTACCAAGCAGAAAAAATAATTTAAACCAAGCAACTACAGCAAACGAGTATTGTCTTCATATACAGACTGTTTTCATCACACTAATCTACTTCTGTTCAGTCCAATACACTTTACTTCCATTATGTTCCTGTACCCCATCCTTTTTCCCTCCTGAGCTGCATCTGCTTTCTTGTTTTCTCATCTCCAAGAAATCTCTCGGTTATCTGATTACTTTTTCATCTGGACAACTGTCATCATGCAGCCAGTCCTCCTTCTGGGACTTCGTTAAGTACATCTCTGATCCACTTTTCCTATTGATGACTGGTAGCTGTACCACGATGGGTGGCTTCCAGTCTCTCGCCTGTCTACCACTGACCCCCAGTGGTTACAACTGTATTTGCTCTGTCTCACTGTTTTCAAACTGCGGCTGCTTCTACGGAATGAAGCTTGGATCATGCTAGGACACCTGGAAGCAAACAAGACCCAGCATTGTATGAATACTGTTTCATGGCCACTGAGCACAGAATCAAAGAATAATTTAGGTAGAAAGGAGCCTCTGGAAGTCACCCGGTTCAATAACACCTGCTTGGAGCAGGAGCTCAGATTGCTCAGGACTTTATTCAGCTAGATAGAAATTCCACAGACTCCGGGCAATCTGTTCCAATGTCTGTTACTCTCATTAAGAAAACATTTTTCCCAATATTTAATTAGAATTTCCCTTGTTACAACTTGTGTTCAAATCAAACTGGCTCAGTTACACATGCAAAAGAAAGGAAGAGGAGGAAAAGGCAGCTATTCTCAGTGAAGAGAATCCCTCTCGAGACACTGTCCAATCTCCCTGGCAAAGGGAAATGTTTTGTTATGTAAGCCTTATCTCCACATATCTATACCTTTGTGTAGTGGTGGAAAGAGATCAGGTCCTGATTACAGCATAATTCTACTTCCAAGAAAGAAAGTTGCAAACAAAAGCAAACCCCAAAAGGTCACCTCAGGAATAAGAGAACTTGTCAATTTACAAAATCTCACCTAGTTTTTTCTTTAGACTTTGTTATGCAGAATGCAAAGCTCTCAGATGAGCACTTACAGATAAGTATTCTTTTTACAACAATGCACATTTTACTGTTTGAAGAGACCTAGCCTATTCTATTTTTAACATTAAATCTTTATTTGGAAGATAATCTAATGAAATTTAAGCATTTATATAATGTGATTTTAAGATAACCATTATTTAAATAATTGCTGATCAAGCACATATAGTTTCAAAGAACAAAAAAATCCTACTGCCTATGACAAAATGCCAATTAATAGAATTATCCAAATTGAATTCCAGACAGATTGCCTATCATTTTTTCCCAAGACTACTGATTCAAACATTAAAGCAAACATTCATCTTAAAGTTTTCTGTGCATGTCACACTTTCAGCTCTACCCAGATATTAAGTAAAAATCAATGATTTCATCATTAAAGCAGTACA
The DNA here is from genome assembly GCF_000690835.1 of Fulmarus glacialis. Classification (NCBI taxonomy): domain Eukaryota; kingdom Metazoa; phylum Chordata; class Aves; order Procellariiformes; family Procellariidae; genus Fulmarus; species Fulmarus glacialis. The sequence goes on from NW_009193770.1 coordinate 51,238, forward strand.
CATAATAAAAATATACCTGAATGCAGAATATTTGGTAAGATTTGAGCTGTCTTCAATGTTCCATAGGTTTGTATTGATTTTAGGGCTAGTCTAACATTCAGCATGCCAGTAACAATGAATAAGCCTAATGCATTACGTAAGTCTAAGCTGATTAAATCCTTGATCCTGAAGCCACCTCTTTTTCCCCCTCCCCCTCCGATTTAAAACTTGGCACAATTGAAAATCTTAGTTTTATACACTTTCAAAACTTAATTTGTACCATTTTTGGCACAAAACACACTACAACTGACACTAATATAACCCAGTCAGGTTTTAGTCTTTCTTGTGTTTTAATGGTTTCCTAAACCTGGTAAAAGTCCATTTTAAAGTGATGAGTTCCCTAATAAATTTTAATTTTGTGGCCAAACTTCTGGGTTTTTTTAAAAATATATATTGAATGGCACAAAGGTAGCAGTGTTATGCAAGTTACCAGGTCTGAGCTTTACCAATAAAAATTAACAGCAAATTGAACTAAATACAAAGCCATGATATCATAAACTTTACTGCTGCCAAGAAGTAAGATTATAAAGCATACTGCACATGTCAGTCCTAGTTTCCAAAGATATTATGTCTCAAATGAAGTATATGTGCTACGACTTACATGGAGGAATAGACCAGGGAGGTCATGAAAGAGTTATGTTCTGCTAGCACATTATAGCGCTATGATCTCACTACATTGTCAGTGTGACAATGGAAGCAGGATAAACGGATCCGTGCAGCAGAGGCTATCAGCTAGTGTTCTCTACAGAAAAGGAACGTAGAAAGCAATACATGATTAACTGTTTTGAATAGGGAAAAAAATTCCTTCCACTAGGCCCACATGCCATACACAAAACAAGCTGCTAAGAGCTGCAAACTGACTGAACAACTGTGTTGCTGCATACTGAAGAGAGAGTGAATGTGTGAGTGTGTGTGAGACTTAGATGCCAATTATCAGGCAATATACAAGCACAGAATTGTTTAATTTGCACAATTATGTTTAACTTTTTAGTTCTTTTTTATTTTAAGACATCTCAGCTTGAAAAACCTGATTTGCTTGCTTTTAAACTTTTTAAGCATTATTTTACCCTTAGAAAGAGCCCTATGCATATTTAGAAATTGACAGTGCTTCTCAGAGACAATACAACTATGAGTTGGTGAGCTCTAATCTTTTTACTGAAATTTAAAAATGTTTAAAAATAGTCAACTATAGCTATAATACCTCAGTAAAGGCAGCAGAATGGCCCTGAGCAAATGAGAACTGAATATGCTCTGTAGAGCCTTCATTAGTATTGAGGATGAGAAGAGAGAGAAGAAAGTAAAGTGAGTTTCAGCTCAGGAGTAGAAGGTTTTTAAGCCATGGTAATTTTGAAAAAGACGTAATACGTTTTACTTGTAAAAGAGAGAATGTTCAAGCCAGTATTCACTGAATGCCACCAAACAGGTTGCCTATGCTATGTAATATGTATTTTAAATTAGAAACCTAGTAATATTTTAGTAAAAAAAATACATAGAAATGAACCAAGTGCATAAAAAAACAGTATAAAGAGGTGTCTCTGAGGGTTATGCAACCTCTTCTACCAGCATCTGAAAACATCCCAATCCATTTTCATCTTTTAACATATGAGGCTATGTCATGAATCAATACCAGTGAGATAAATCAAACAAGAAAAGATGTCTGGACAGGCAATACTAGTATGAAAGAATAATGTAGCTGTTTTTTTTCTTCACACAGGATGAATAAGACAGAGGAAGACAGATTAGAAAATGTTGTAATTAATAAGACTCCTGGGGCTTCTCACATCACAGAAGTGAATTTCTTTCTAGACTGAAAACTTAGAGTTCATGAAAAAAGCCATATTCTCCCATTTACTTTATAACAAAAAATAAACAACAAAAAAATCAAAACAGAACAAGATCGACACATTTTCCACCAGTTCCCACCGTAACAGATCTTGAAAACCAAGAATTTTAAAAGCATCAAATATTTGAGTGGAATTGATCCAAAACTGTTAGGATTTATTACATACCCCATTCTCTGTACGTTTCTCCACAGGTATATTTATGCCATTTCTTTGATTTTGGGCTTGACGTCCACCTAAAAGTAAAGTATCACTCTTAGTGCAACGTTCAGTTTTCAACACAAATGGTTTTCATTCTTGAATCTGTTCTTTTCAAGAATTTTTATATAAAGCTTTCACCTGTGAATTTTTATTCTGCTAGTTCCAACTCTTTTTTATTAGGTTATTTTTTGTAAGCAGTGAAGTCAGCAGAAATAAAACATTTACTTCACAGACTTCCTCTGTTAAAAGCACAGACATGCAGCTCTAACTCTTCTGACTTGTGTTTAGGCAACGATGCCATGAAAGGGAATGTACTGAGCGTGACTACTGAAGTTTCATATTTCTGCGTCCGCAAGAAGCAGTAGTTTCAGTTGAATATATTATAAATGAATATAGTAGAGGAAGCTTTTCCAATGCCTTATAAACAACTTTAATCTACAAATTGATCCATAGGTCAATGATTAATTAAAAAGCCTTGCATGCATGGTTCAGAAGTGACATTTTCTTTGTACATGAAACTCTGGGGCTTCAGGTGTATCTTAAATTTCTTAACATACTTTAAATTTGTATTGCCCAAAGGATGACTGAGTATTTTACAAAGTACCTAATTAATACAAAAATCCCTCATACATTATTGGGTCTGCTACTTCTGGCATTCAAAGCAAGCAGCAACCACTTAGAAACACGAAAAGAAATCCCAGCTCAAAGCAACAAGGACTCAGCCAAGACTTGAAATTCGGTTGTCAGAAGTAGTCAGATTAGTTGAATGAGCAAGGATAATCTGAGCATGCAAATATACATCTCACTTCGAGATACCCTTCCTATCCTTCGAACAGTCTGACAGCCATTAAGTATACAATGCACAGCCTCAAAAGTCTTTTCATAAATTAAGTAGAGTTTATACTAGTTAGATCAGAAAACTGAAATCCTTCTATTTTTTTCGTTCCGGTCTTTTAAGAAAGCCCCGCTTAATATGGCACTATTTTATATAAACACTTTTTCTGTAGAACCAAGCAGACCAGCGATTTTTCAATGTGCAAATTATCACCACTATTAAATATATCTACATGAAGTACTGAGGAAGTAAAGCCACTGAGACCTCTGCCAATGATGTCTGTAAAATAGATTTTAGTTTCTAAAGGAGGCAAAGTAGTTTACTGAGTCTCTTCTCTGGGGCAACTGAAAGAGAACAGGATGTCAAAAAGAACAATCCCACACCCCACCCTCTCAAACTGTAGGGACATTCTCTCAACCAGAAAAAAAAGCATTAAGCCTCTAATACCCACCAACATTTTTGAATCAGTATTAAGCAGAATAGAAACCAATCTTACTGCAAAACTATTATTCAACAGACTGGTGGAAATTATTCTAGAGAAGGGCATTTGAGAACATGAATAAACGTGCCACTGAGGAAGGTTCAAAACAGCTTTGGTATAAGGAAGTTGTATTACATGTATCTACTGAAGGTCACTGAAAGAACTGATAATCAAACCCACTTCAGAAATGTTTTAAATATGTTTAGGTAACAATGCTACAGGATAAGTGTACTTACTCTGTTCATTACTTTCGGCTGGTGACTCCTCATGACGAAGAAAAAATTTTACCTCTTCCCTACGAGGACCCCATTTCTGTAGGTGGTCATACATCATGTGATCAAAGGGTATGGGACGCTCTAAAAGTAAAAGACCAAAAAACTTATCACAACTATTTTAAATTAAGTAAAGTTTTATAGAACTCTCATTAAGAATCATTAAGTCTTTTGTGGTAGTAAATCAATCTATTCAATGTATTTTATGCAAACTCAAAGAAACAGGCACCAACAGACAATAGTTGCACTGCATTAAAAGCTAGCCTGTTACTGTAACATAGCTCACTGCTTAACAGCAGTACATAACCTGTTTGCAAAACCATACAAAAAATATCAGTGTTTAGAAACCCTAATTTAGGAATTCTTCATCATAACCTTTTTCACAGTGCTGATCTTTGCCCCTTTGCTCCCCATGACCACCAGATGGATATTTTGTTCTAGTATTAAAATGATTCATTCAATCTGAACCTCCGGGTTTCCACTCAGACTACAAGCTTTATCATTATATTGACATTTCATGCCCTAAGAACTTGAGCAGGTGCTCCCACCCCAATACACTATGCCAGACACTAACTTCCAGAATATGTGGAATTACTGGCAAATCTTTGAACAAATAAAGGCTAAGTTCTGTGCAGCGTCAGTCTCTTTGTTTTCCCCCAAAGAAATGTAAAACATTCTCATGGAGTAGTTATTTCTTCCAAATTGATCAAATATATTATTACTGAGAGGCTGCACACATTTAGTATTTCAAAATGAAAATACATTTCGAAAGCAAAGTTGTCACTGTTTCCATAATTATATTTGCATTTATTTTTAAATGTTTTCATTAAGGTAAGAAAATCTCCCTTTTAAGACCTTTTAAGATCTAATACTAAGCATAGTATTAGAAGATATCTTCTAATCAGAATAAAATTATACTAGAAGAGATTTAGTTAGCTTTCCTACATGCAGCACCATGTCAAACCAATACTCCTACAAAAAATCAGGCTTGGATGGAAACGAAAAGGTGGAGTTTGCATTCTTCATTGTTAAAAGCAAAATGCTGTCTGCCCCCAAAACCCAAACCACAGTATCTCCTACCAGGCAGAGCACCGCTAACAATTTGTTATCAATTTCATACTTAACCCATTTGACATGAGAAGACAAAATGATTCAAAGATATAACAGGTATCTTGGGGAAAGCTTGGGAAAACCACATCACAAATACACCTTTTTATAATGAAATTTACCTAAATTTATATGCATTATGAACTATATAAACGTATACATGTCTTGATACTCTTGGGATACTTAATTGTAGTATTTAAAGAACAATATACTTTCATCACTTGATTCACAATGCATTTAATACAATAAAGCGTCTTGTCAAAATCTGTCACGTCAAGTAGGTATAGTGATTAACACAGTTCAGCCACTGTTAGATCTAGCTGCTTTCAATGGGGAAAAGTAATTTAAACCACAAGCTTATTATATTCATCAGCTGACTGGTCACGTATCTTCCTAAACTCCCCCCCCTCCCTCCTCCTTCCCTTCCC
>NW_009193771.1:0-33121 GCF_000690835.1 Fulmarus glacialis
GATTCTATGATATGATTCTATGATTCTATGAATGTTTGTCCTGGAGACGATGAATCACCCACCTAGCCCGCTGTCCCGTGTCCAGTAGTTGCCAGTGGCAGACTCAAAAAAACAATCCCCAACCAAAGAAACCCAGGGCAGGGAGAGAATAGTACTTCTCCTGGCATATCCTGCCACTCTCATCATGGATTAGGGATTTCCTGAAACAGAGGCTGCCCATTTAACAGCTCCTTAACATGCTGTCAGCACTTAGTGATCACAGTACAGCACTGACCTGAGGTTTCAAAAAAAAAAATAGCCACAGTATCTCCAGAATCTCCTTTTGAAGGGTAATAGCTATCTGATGTTCTATTACTGCATTTAATTTACATTCAGGATTATTTTCCCGACATACCTTATTTTGGATTCATTGAAATTCAATTGCATCAGCACAGAGATGTGTGGGTACGTTCTTGTAAACTTGATCCACTGTCGAAGTATCCCTGTTCTTTGTTTCCCCTCTTTTATAGGCAGTAATTAACCTCTTTCTGTTCCTACCAGCTTTCCCAGTACAGAAATGAGACTTACTGACCCATAGTGCCAAGAGTCTCCCCTGGAGCCCTTTTTAGAAATTGACGTCACGTTTGCCTCCTCCCGTGCTGCCGGGACTGAACCAGAGTTAAGCAGCGAGTACCAGACCACAGTTCAGCAACATACTGAGGTCTTTCAGAGCTCTTGGGTGAATACTGTCTGGTCCCAGAGATTTGTTACTGTTCATTTTATGCACAGGCTCTAAAACCTCTTCAATTTACACTTTTGTTTGAGACAGTTCGTCAAACTCATCAAACTCCAGTGTTGGACTCCCTCTATGCCCCTCAAGAGCGAACATTAATGCAAGGAATTCTCTGTAGTTTTTTCACTGCTAAAGCTTTATTTTCGTCGAGCTCCCCTTTTGCACCTTCATCATGTATCAGCTCTACACACTCTCTGGCAGACTTCTGATTTCTTGATGTGTCTGAAGATGACTTTACTGTTAGTTTTTATGCCGTTAGCAAGTTGTTCCTCAAAACTTTTTTGGCCTGCCAATGGTTTTATATTCATGGTTTGCATTTAACTTGCTGGTGTTTAGACTAGAAAGAATTTGCAGACAAGCTAAATGCCAAGATTATCCATGGAAGTAGAAGAACTGGATCAGATTAGGAGTCCACTTTTCTTATCTTGACAGTGGCTAACCCCAGATATTTCAGAAAAAAGTGCAAAAAAGGGAAAAAAAGAAACAGTATGTTTTCAAAGGACCTACACAAAGACAGTAGAGGGGCTGGATTTTTCCCTGAAGCATAAAATTTTATATCACTAATATTTTTAAATCCAATCCTTGTATGAAACTCTTCCCTGAAGCATAACATTTTATATCACCAATATTTTTTAAATCCAATCCTCGTGCAAACTTGACTCCTTGCTTTTACAATATCTAGCAGCAATGAGTTCCACAAAGTGTTTATTGTGGGGGAAGAAACATCTTTTCATTAACTTGAAACTGACCAAATTTCAAATCACTATTTTTTTCTTTCTTTTGTACTGTGAAAAAAAAGATTAAATAGATCAGTCAATTCTTATTCTTCATATCATTCTTTCTGTTCTGGATTGTTTTGAGGGCAATAGCTTTTTGTTTTTGAAGAAAAAAGAAGAAATTGGATGCAGTCAACAGAGACTTGATTTACTTGGGAGGGACTTCAAGAAATTTGTGGACAGAAGGCTCATGAAATGGAAAGCTCCTGATTCTAGTGAAAGAAAGAAGATGAGGAAAGTAATCACAATAAACTTTGACAAGGAAAGTATCAGTAAACTATGGCTAGGTAAGTCCCTTGGGAAAGAATTCTGAGAAGAAAAATGAAGTTCAGAAGAGCTGGCCATACATAAGAGAGACAATATTAAAGGCATAGCAGTAAACTATCATGAAGCATAAGCAGTGCAGAACCAACATTGCTACATCTGGAAATCTTCAATGCAATCAAAAAATGAAAAATGAAAAAAAAAGAAGAGGACACAATGCTAGGGAAGGGAAGGGGAGGGGAGGGAAGGGGAGGGGAGGGTGGAGAGATGACCTACCTGAGAGTAGGGGGGGAAAGGCCAGGTAATACTTTCATAAATGAGATGTATTTTCCTAGATTTTTCAACAAATCAGTGAAAACAATCCAGTAAGTGATTATGTTTAGGAACTCATACAATATGCAGGGGATTCACAAGGCCAAGGAATGGAAAACAGAGTACTTGACTTATAAAAATGAAGAAAAAAAAAAAAGGACATATGACACTGTAGATTTAATTTTGTTATATTGAACCTAATTATTAGCCAATAATCTGTAAGCACATAGAAGATAAACATGGCTTTGTCCAAACAAAATTATCTCAACCCTATCTATTTTCTTTCTTCGTCAGAGTAATTGGAATAAGCTGAAAGAGATAATGATGACTTATCTTGACATTTGTAAAGATTTTTTATGCTGTCATACATGACACTCCCAAGAAAATAAAGGGAATATGAACTAGATTAAATAATTACATCATAGATGAACAACTGGTTGAAAAACACTACTCAAAGAGAATATATCAATGGCACTCTATAAAACTGGGAGTCAAATTGAACCATATACAATATTTTTTATGACCTGGATTAAGAACTGGAAAGCACAGTTGCAAAATTGGTGAATGTCAAAACTGAGCAGGAGGATTACAGACACTATGAAGAATAAAATAAAATAAAACATTAAAATCTGCAATTAATGAGACTAAACCTAAGGGAAAAAAGTAGAAAGTGATACGTACAGAAAGAGAAACCAAATATATAAATGCAAAATGGACAGTAACTAGAAAGAATGCTGTACTGCAGAAAACATCATCAGCACCACAGACTGAATGTGAGACAGAAACGTGCTGTTGTTTCAAAAAGAGAAAATCTTAATCCAAGATGCAGAAAAAGGACTGTTGGATGGAAGATTTGGGAGGTAATTATTCTGGTCTATCTACTACTGGTGGAATACTTTATCCAGTTTTGGGCACCATGCTTTAAGGAAAACTGAGCTTGGAGGGAGTCCAGGAGAGAGTGACAAGAGTGATTAGAGGTTTAGAAAGCATGGTGTATGAAGAAGGGTTGAAAGAATTTGGTTTGTTTAGTCTAGGAGAAAACAGACTGAGAGAGAGACATGGTAGCAGCCTTTCAATATGTGAGAGTTTGTTAAAAAAAGACTAAAATGCCTTGTTCTTCATGTCCGCTAGGTAGGTGCAGAAATAATTGGAACTATTTTCTGTAAAGAAGATTTGGGTTATATATTAGACATGGCTTTGTAACTGAGATTCTTAAGCAATGAAGCACACAAATGAAGAAATTTATGCAATTCCAGTAGATGTTTTTTCATATCAAGTAAACCAAATATTTATGTACTGTTTAGGCATATTAGGTCCTCTGTCAGGACGGGGGAGGATTAGATGGTCTCCTCACAACCCTATTTTTCCATTATCCACAGTTCCTTGTTCTGAATATTTTGTACCTATTACCTAGAAGCATGAATGAAATGTGAGCAAACTAGCAAAAACCACTATCTCTTATTACTCACTATTTTTATGACTTGAGTTTCATTTTTGCTTATTCTAGAACAGCCAGACACATTTTTTTTAGAATCATTTTATAAATGTTCTCTTATGACTCTAATAATAGTAATCAGCTGTCAGTAAACCTCTTCTCTACCTACTGTCTTTGCGCTTTAAGATAGGATAACCACAGCTGAACACAGTGTTCCAGTTGAGGATGTACTAGTTGTTTATATAATGTCCTGATATAACTTGTTAGGGTAATTGTCTGTCCTATTCTTTATTCAATCTTATATATTATTTACTTCTTTGACCATTGTTGACACTGAGCTGACTTTTCTTAGGATGCCCATTCACGTAGACTTTCATGATGCTCTAATCTCCTTATCTTTGTATGTGCTGGTTATTCTGAATGATGTTGTGTCATTTGAACATTTTGTCACATTGTTGTTCATCCTTTCTGCCCATCGTTCACATATATTAAGAAACAGTCCTAGTTTACAGCCTTTATGTTCTCCAATCTTAATCCATTGCCAGAATAAAACCACCCCACTAATATCCTCTGCATTTTTATGTTCCACACAACAAATGCTTATAAAGTCACTCCATAGCCTTTATTTTGCCTTAACCCCTTATATTGAGGGGCGCACAGTAAAAGTAACTCCACATCTGACTTGGCCACAGTTGAATGTCTTTTATCTAGTGGAAAAGAACGGGGTCTTAGGGAGGCTATTTTAGATATCTACTTTAGATGACATGAACTAGTTGCCTTTTACAGTCCACTGAATATAAAGATAATCTGACTGGCTCAGATGTGGAGTTTCAATATGTTGGCCAGGTGAACTCTCCTAAAAGCGTATGGGGATCTTGGAAGAATCATGCTGTTTCATTGTGACTGAGAAGTATATTTTGGAAAACATTAGCCGCTAAGACTTCAGAAGCTGAAATTATTACATCTAGTAACTACTTCAGCCTGAGCACATTGTTCAGTATCATAGAATACCAAATAAATATCAGAAAATTATTTGTGGTGGAATCCACAAGAGGACTACAATGGCATTGCCTCTTTAAGTGTGTGACATAGCATGGACTTCCTCAGTAAATGGCACACAAGGGGGATGAACTGTCAAAACTATAAGAACATCAATAGTAGAGCATGCTCAGGGATCATCAGTCCTGTGTAAACTCTGAGATGCTGTTCAGCATGAAGAGAAATCAGACAGCTCCACAGACAAGCTGAAACTACCATCTTCTGCAAAGCAGTGTTTGAATACCAGAAGGACATTGTGAGATTCTCAGCTGACACACTACATTAAAAAAGGCCTGATGACCATTTCCAGAAAGATTATTCTCAATCAGAAGACAGTGGATGCTACACACAGCAGGAGAGCTTGCTGAGACATGAAAGCAGAGGTGGCCTGTACTGAGTGCTCTCCATGAGGACACTGGATTCTTTACAAATTGAGCACAAAACCAGCAGCAAAACATGGGAAATGAGACTCTCTAGCTGAAGCCTAATGGAAGAGAAATATCATAGAATCATAAAATCATAGAATAACCCAGGTTGGAAGGGACCACAAAAGATCATCTGGTCCAACCTTTTGTAGGAAAGGGAGCCTAGGTGAGATGACATTTTCTTTACAAATGAGCCAGGATGTCTACCCTTATGACTGGGCAGATTTGCTGTTAGATGACAAGAGCCAGGATGAAGCACGTGTTGTTGGCTGAGATAGGTAAAGGCCTGCAAAAATCCTCTTGGCTTCCCCAACCCATCCAGATTCAACTTCTCCATGTATGACTGCATAAGGAGGTCAAGAAAAGAGAGGACATGAGTAGCTCAACAATGTATGTAATAACACTAGAGGAAGACTTTCAGTACCGTCATCATCAGCCTTGTCTCTGGATTCCCTTAGCACTTCCAGCACTGACAGTAATCTCACAACTAAAAAGAAAGAGACAATTCTGCTTCTGGGCTTGCTCATCCCCTGAAAGTCAGTAATGAAAGTGACCAAATTGAAGCTATGATTGAACCATAGTACAGATGGTTTCTAGGCAACTTCTTATAGAGCAGTAAAGCTTTGTCCATGTCATTCACTCAAAAGAAGTCAACCACTTGAGATAGCTACAGGCAGAGATGTCAGGTTTTGGAAAATAAAACCCATGAAAGCCTACAACCTGAGAACACAGAAGTAGTACTGGTGGGTCCACCACTGAGTGGGTCTGGTTAACCTAGATTTTTGCAGTCACCAAGCCTATAGGGATTATTGCACTGTTTTATTTTTAAAACTAAAACTCTAGGATTTTCTCTGCATAATTATCTCTGGCTGCAGAATCATCTCCTTGATGTTGAATCAAAAAACTTTAAAAAATAAAAACAGCTACCATATGTTCATCAATGTGATCTTTTAAAACATGCACCAGGTATGAGCTGATAAAAATTCTCTTTTCTGAATCTTCAGGGAGTCTGAAATTTTATCTGTAACAGAGATGTAACCAAACTGGTTCATTCAGTTGGATTGTCCATTGTGAAACTTAAAGATAATAGAAGTGCCACAGTTGTTAACTATTTAAGTGCTGATCAAGTGGAAGGATATTTCTGTGACTGTTCCACAATACCAGTCCTCTATCATTTTTTATTTGTGTCCTTGTTTGTTCCTTAGAGCTCTCAAAATCCCATCTTTCATCTATAACTTCCACAATGCAGTTCTGTGCACGTCTCCCAAAATCTGTAGCACACTGAAGATGTCTGGTTAGTGTCAGATAAATGAGATGTCCCAACAGCAAATGAAGAAAACAGTAGGAAATTTAAAATTTCATTTGCATTTTCAAAAGTTTCTGGCTGTTTCCCTTAATTGGCCAGACTGTGACCATCATAACCGCTGACCTCAATCTGAAACAAGTGGGATCACTGAAACCAGTGAGAAGGAGTGTAGCTTTGCCACAGGTAGAGGTTTCACCATCTGGTCCAGGCAATGATGCCTAAATTAGAACTGGTCACACACACAAGAATCCATCACTGTATCTCTCAGCGGTTGTTTAATGACCATAACTTCAAGCCCCACCTTGGTTTGGGATTTATCTGTGGTAGATGGTACCATACTAAGGACAGGGCTTCAGTGTAAACTGCAGTATAATGCAAAGATAACCAAGTTAGCCTGGCTACCAGAAGCAGTACAGATATGTTAGCGTATAGGCTCACAGTATGATAGGCGCTAGTTATCCTTCCTCTTTAAAGCTAGCTCAGTTATCTCTCTAATGCACTGCTGTCTGCAGTGTGACATACCCTTATTCCAGGAAAAAAAGTATTATTAGCATGGTCACACAGGAACCCTGTGGTAGAATAAGAAACTGACTCCCTAACTCTCAGGCTCCGGTGTTTAATTAAACTACCAGACTACTGCGTGCTCTTTGGGGAGCCTGGCTCTGATGGTGCACCCAGTACCAGTTTGGCAGCCCACATCCAGGCTGCTGCCTGGTGCCTGGGCACAGACAGGGCACCTTCCCTGCCCGGCCCCAAGTACCCTGACCCGACCAAGCTGCAGACAGAGTTCCTCATCTCACTTCCAGGGCTCTGTACCAGGGCTCTGGGCACGAGAGTGATTTCCAACCCTGGGTTAAAGGACTCTTACATCCAAAGAGAGAGGGACCTTGCTGTCAGCTAGTTGAACCAAAATGAGTCATGACACAAGCCATGTTAATGTAAAAACAAGTAAGGTATTTATGTACAAGATATGAATGTAAAAAATGTTCATAAAGCAGGTGTAGAGAAAAGAAGGGAACTATGCTAATTTTAAAGGCTTTTTTCATAGTCTGTTGACAAGTTGACAAGCAGTTTATAGGCTATTTTGCCACATGGCTGTGAACTAGAACTCATAAGAACTTTTTGTCCTTAATTTTGTAGTCATGGAACAAATTCTTTGTTTGCAGGGAGACACTTACTTCAAAACCTAATTCTTACACCTTTGGTTCATTCATTGGGAAAATTCCCTTCCTTCAGGAACAATTATATGAAAACCAAAGCAGAATGTCCTTGGCAGAAGAGGTTTGCACTACCACGTTTGTCCTTTACATTTCATATGAACCTAGCAATGTGACAATTGTACCTTATACAGGCAAATCAGCTCACTAAGTTCCACACCGCTTCTGGTTCGAGACCAGGGAAAGTCATGAATAAATTATTTCAGGTGAAAAAGAGTTAGGAAGTGTAACATGTTCATTAAAGGGTACCTTGCAACAGACTGTCTTTCTTTGGACTCTATTAGAAAAGTTGTATTCTGAAATTACTTCATATTTGCCTGCTATGGCTATGTCTGCTACCACAAGGTTCTATGAGGAACAAGAAATTTTTGTAATGAGTTATTGACCTAATTTTCTGGAAAGTGCATGGATATTCACCTAATTCTCTGGGAAAGCATGAATTCCATCAAAGTTCTTCTTAATTTCCATACTTACAGTTCTGTATGGCTTCCTTCAGTAATGTACTATTGAATAACAGGATAGTAATGGTAGTTGATGTGCATTGATCCAAAATAGTTTTGAGACTATTAACCCAATCAAACTCCTGAAGTATCTATTGGCCTAAGCACTTGTTGGGAAATATTCTGAAATGTTGTAGAATCAGGAGGATTTCCATGTCTGAATATTTTCACCATGAGAGTCATTAGACTGCGATTCCAAAGCAACATACACACAAAGCCATTGTAAATCATTCCTTTCTCTTTGGACTCCACAAGAAACATGCCAAGGCTCTCGCCTCATTTATGTTGAGATGAAAAACAATTAACAAACACACGAGAAAGAACTAACTTTTTAAAAAAAGGTATATATATTAGCACTGTGCCCTATAGCCAGTAGATTTTATAAATATACAAAGAGATGCTAATTAGAGACAAAAGATTTTTCGACGGAGTTGAACTTATTTCTGACTTATGCTGCTTGGCTGAGAAATCCCCCCAATCCTGTCACTCTCCTTGCTGTGTTCACACTGCAGAAATCACAGCGAACATGCTGCCAAAGCAGATTGTGGTGGTTTCTTTCTTCACCAAACTATAAAACTGTTGCATTTATCTGTACAAAAATGTTAGAGCTACTTTCAGACTCCTGAAGAAACAGCACATTCCTCCACTTTCCTTTGAGTATCATTATGCCAGAACATAGTAATGCCTGACTTAGGCAAACTGGCAGCCCCCAGGCCGGGGTAGAAATACAACTAATCAGGCTTTAAAATACACAACATATGATATTAAATAGATCTCCCAGCATATCTGTGGATTAAACAACAAGGCAGATAGTGGTTTGCCCTGAGGAAAAAGCTAATGAGACAAGCAGCCCCTGCAAGATTTGTCTGCAGTTAAGCCGTTTTACTTCAGACACCAACCTAGAATTGTTTCGGTTTGTGTCATTAGAGCACTTGGGAACACTGACATTCTAATAGAGTCTTCCGTTTCCGCTTTTTCTGGGGGTTATTAGATCTCTTGTGTGGCATGCTCATCTCTAAAACATCTTTAAGATCGAGCTATGATTTATTACAAAGAAGATCGTGATTAGTACATGGAAATGCAGCTGAAGAAATCTCGATCCAGTCGCAGGTGCTGCACAGCTCTCCTTTTGCCCAGGGAGTCCATAGCATGGATGATTCCTCGCTGAGTCCGGTGCTTACCGGGACATTCCAGCTAGCAGCTGGTCTTGCTGGTTTGCAATGAGTGAAAAATAACAGACTGGGGCATGTGTGTGCCACTTTGAGAGCCTGCCTTATAAGACTGGCAGACGCTTTGAGTTTACAGCCTATGGCAATAAATATTGGCTGACGGCAGATTGATTAGCAGTCTGGTAGCATGTTCTAATGATTTTTCTACTCTCCAGCATTTTTGAGAAGGTCCCTAAATGTAGCTTTGCCTTTTTTCCATCGTGGCTTACAAATGACTTGCAGTGGGTTAAGTAACAGAGCCCAATATTTCTACCTTCTGGTGGAAATCCCATGCCAAATTTGATCCACTGCAACACTGAGAAATTTCGATGGTGTATTTTGTGCCTTTGCAGGAGGTGGAAGAAAATTATTTGTCTCCTCTCTAGATTCTGCAGGGTGATTGATAGCCTGATTAAACCAGGCTGACTCCATTTGGTTACAGAACTGAGGTTTTGTTACTGTGAAAAAAGAATCCTGTTACAGCACTTTGCAGTTTTTCAAAAAAATCATGTGGATTTAGACAGAAATATCTGCCTCCATGGAGACAGAGCAATGTTCGGAGAGGACAAATGTTAGTTCTCCGTTTGAATATTACTTGGTACTTCCAGAAGTTCAGGAGAGTAAGGCCCTCACAATACGGAGAACTACATCTATATCCTTTGAGGTGAAGGCAAAGGCAATACAATTTAGGGAACTAAGATCTACTTCTGGTAGATATGAAACAAATTTATAACTATTTTCAGTTAGGCTACATGCTAAATCTGTGCTTATAAAAGGCCTATTGAAATGATAATAACTACATATTTGAACAATGAAGTGACCACCTTTTGTTAGTGAGTTCAGAATTTGAAGAGGTAGGTCTCTATTTCAAGGGATTTTACATAGGGACTGGGTTAATCAAAAGAAATAATTATACCTAAGCAAATAATAAATACCATTTTATTTGACACTTGGAGGTTAGCAATCATGAAGTGCAGATGGCAGATCTCTGGGTGAATTAAAAAGAAACTTTTGCTAAATTTCTAGAACCTGTTCACATTTTCAGCATTTCAGTCCCTCATGTACAACCACAGAATTGGGGAATGCCTTTATATTTCCTCACAGGTTTCTATTTTAGTGTCACAGGATCTCCATTTCTTTTTGCCAGTTACTTTATGCATCCCAAGATTCATTGTAAAAGCGTTTTCACAAACAGCATTGGTTTTTACTTGCTAGCAAAAATCTTACTAACAGTACTTTACTGAAGACTGTACATAAAGTATGTATTTGTTATTGCCTAAGTGAATTGTATGAGTTTTACATCACTTCAGTAATTATGTCAAGCTGATGAGTGTAATGTAAATAATCCAGCAATTGTTTTTGTGTTGTGCCAGTGTATAAGGACGCTGCCCTAACCACTGCATCCTGATTTAACTAAGGTTAGTTTTTTAATAAGGCATACTAATCCTACTGTATTGGTAGCTCTGTCCCTTTTTTGAGTTGAGCTCTGCTATCCCACAAATTGGATGGAAATCTCATTAGTGGAGCTATAATGAGCTGGCAATGAAACCCCTTCAAGCTTGCGTGCTTACGGCCATTTGCCTGTTTGTCTTACTCTTCATCATGAGCCTGAAATTGCCCATTAGGATTGCAGTGAAGAGTTAGTCTGACTGGAGCTGTGATGCTGACGGAGCCACCAAACAGGCAGAAATCTGTCAAAACCAAAGGGGGCCGTAGGGCACTATTTTGCGGGGAGACTGCACTGTGTGCATGTGTATGTGCTTGTTCGTCCTGAGGTCAAACTATAGGGCAGAAAAAAAGAGAAAAGAGAAAATAGAGATAGAATAGAGGGATAGAATTAGGAGGGGAAAGGGAGCAAGGACAGTATTTTACTAGAACTTTTAAGTGTGAGCCAGCAGCATTTTATGGTACCTGAAATTAATAAGATGTCAATGAAAGGAACTTCTAGCAAGCTCTTGCTGTAAAGTGCCATGAATGCCAGAATAGAAAGAGTCCCAAGCTGTTATGCAGATCCTTTGAATCAAAACTGTTTAAATCTGACTCTAACACAGATGAAAAGAAGTGGAAAGTCTGGTGAAACCACGGTCACTCAAATGGCAGGTGCTTCTGTTGCCTTCCAGAGAGACAATATTTTTAAAAGAAAATATCCAGGGTATTGAATATTTCAGAAAAACTGAAGTCCTGTTGTGATGGCAGAAGCCTCAAAGCTGCCAAGACTAACAGGAGGTTGCCCAGTCTGACACGGGTACAACGAAGGCACACATAGTCTCTACAATAGACTATCAGCGTATTTTTGTGTATCGTACATAGTCAACAAATATATTAGAAAATCAAGTTGCCAGTAAACCATTACAGAAAGCCAAGAAGTTTTTACACTGTTATTTAAAAAACACCATTGTGACATACATTTGAAACTGCAACCCAGCTACTACTTGAATGGAGAGTTAACCAGGCACGGAATATCAGTCAAAACTCTCACTCTGTTTATCAAGAAGATTCAGCCTTAAAGAATCTTAAGAATATTCCATTAGCACTCTCTTAAATGACAAACAAATAAAAAGACATCCTTCTCAAATTAAGGCATTCCAAATAAAAAGAGAAAACATAAAGTATTTTAGAAAAGCTCTGAAATTTTGCTAGCATTTAGCAACAGGAAGAAACCCACGAAATATAAATGGGAGGCAAACCCAGGATGGAGTTCTTCTCAGAAAAGAGTATGTTCAATAAGATGCACTGTTTAGACCATGAAACTGCATATCTTCATTTTCTTGCTTTTACACTTTTCTTTTATAAATATGTTTCCTGCTTTGAAATCAGGAATTTAACCCTTTGCTTTGTTAAACTAAAATTTGTTCAAAATGGAGTCAAGAATATCTGATTAGCATAGAGCTTTTAATGAATTCTGTGTATCCAAACAATTAAACTTGCATTGCAGCCAGGCTTCTAAGATTCCTATGTCCCAAATCAAGTTTAGCAATCTTTTAAAATGGTGAATGTTACAAGTTAAAACAGAGTTAGCATTAAGCACCAAGGTAAGAAACACAGTCATGTATCAAACCAAAGGTCAACCTGATGACAACTATGAAGCACCTGAGGTGGGTTTCACTGTACTTAAAATTAACTATCTAAGAGTTAGAAATATAATCTAAGCTAGTCATACAGACTTCTGTTGTCAATAAAGAAATAGGAAACTCCAGAGAGTGATTCATCACACTCTATGATGAAGAGTCTCAGTTCATTGTCTACAGAGGGAGCCTAGATGACAAGCATAAGCTTTGAGAAAGATACAGTAGAATATTAAAATTGGATAGCTGAGTTTATTACTGCCCCATAGCCATCTGCCCAAATTTCTAAAAAATATTTCTGCCCTTAAGGAAGCAACATCTCGTTCACACATTAATCAGCTCCTGAATCACTGCAGCTTTCAAACCTGTATAGGACACAGTGGTTCAGGAGTAAATTCATGTGCGGATCAGGTGTTCCTGCCTTGGGTTGGCTATTCATGTCACAGACGCAAAGTAGACTTTCCTTCTGCTGTCCAGTTTTTCAAGGTTGTTCTTTTTTATCAGAGCCCTCAAGGTAGACATCAGTTTTCAGACAACTGAAGTTAGATAACATCAATCTACCACTTAGAGATCTATCATGCTAACTATAAAGTATTATCTATCTTGTATGAAATATGTTAGCAGGAAAGAGAATCAGTGTACAGGAATATAACGAAAATGTTATGATTTGCACTACAGACCTTGGAGACTCATTATAACTTACTGAGTTTTGCAAGAGAGTAAAAAAGCAAAACCAAAAAAAGACAGTTTGAAGTCCAAGATGCTGTATTCCAAGACGTGGGTTTTTTTCTCGTTTAGTTTTAATTATTTATTATAACATTGCATAGAATGTGTTCTGTAAAAATAATGAAGTCTTAATAAACGGAAACTACTACAGCACTTCACTTTTAAATCTTTCTTAAATTGAAGAAGATGACGAAAAGTTTGTTAGTTACAGGTCATACATATCAGTAATTATAAATTAACTGCTTTCTTTTTTGCAAGTTTTGTTAATCATAAAATAATGATTCAGTGAGTGTTGAATCGATATTGATTCCCCACAGCTGGACCCAATCAAGAAGTCTGCAACTTCTACAATATTGTGCTACTTTACTTTTTTCGTGTCTCTCAAAGCAGACCGATAGTCAGCTACTTTATGCCATACTGTGCTTTCAGCCAGTGTGTGTGCATCAGTAGGTGTGTTTAGCTTTAACTCTATCTGCATTAGCTAAACAGCATGTAGGAAGACACAGAACCACGACCAACTGTATCATTTTCTTCTAGATGAAATAATTTCTTCTCAAGTTGTATAAGAGACAGGACCATCTGATAATGATGCTGGAGAAGAGAAATGAGAACAGTAGCCACAAATGGTCAAATACAGTGTACTGTTGAGATCATCGCTTGCGTTAACAAAATTCACTCTGGCAATGGCATAGACTAAATGCGCTGGCATTGAAACAGCTGTAGAAGACATAGACTGAAGGACCCAAACACTATGATACAAAACTGGAAAAAGCAGGAGCAAGGACAGGGATCACATTTGATTTCTTATGCTGTGCTCCACACTAACATTGCTGCATGTCAGCTCTGTGAGCCAGATCCTGTCTGTTTGTGCAAATCCAAACTGCTGAAGTCAATCCTGTTTTTCTGTCTAAAGAAACATATAGTCCACCATGTGAAATGATGATGATGATTGATTTTCATTGAAAGCTCTTTATTGTTTTTTTTTACTACAAATGCAGTACATGCATCAACATATGCCCAGTGGGCAAATGAGTTTCACCACTCTGACAGTGACACAACCCAACAGTCAATCCCAAAGGAAGGGCAACAGCTTCATAATGGGACTATCTTTTTTATTGACCATTTACACTCTTTTCCATACACTTTTTTTTTTTTAGATAACTTCTTTTTTTTTTTTTTTTAATCTGAACTATGCTAAGGAGCTGCAAAGTCAGGTATTTATTTGGTTTTTTTGAGTAGCTAATACTCAGAGTAACTCATCCCATTTTGTCCTGGGTTACTCTACCCTCTTCTGCATATTGTCCACATCATGTAATGGTAACTATTCTTGGGCTATGTAAAGTTGCATTCGGCTTTACACGACTTTCTTAACACACAGACAGTGGGTCAGGGCAGTAGATTTTGCCAACAGAGAACAGATAGCAATTTTAACATGATTTTTTTTTAGAAGGAAGAAGGTGTCACCTTTGAACAATATGTTGCAGAGCTTGCAATCATCATTGGTTTTATGTGGGTATTTTATCCTTGTTTATCCTCTAGCTTCCTGAAATAATTAAGTTGCCAATTATTTTTTGTTATTATTATTTTTTTGTATCACATTCTAATGGATTGGTGTCATTGTTTATAAATTGGCAATGTTTCACTTCCAGCTAAAAACCAGATCTTTAGGGCCAGGATGTGGCCAAAATGTGAAAGATGTCAGGGAAAGAAACAGCCAGGTTCCCAGGGACTCTAGTTACTGACGGAAATGTTCAGATCATTGTTCAAGTCGTTGAGAGGTTGTCTAGGGGTTTTAGGCTGAGCCACAGAAGTTGTAAAAATCAGTACTCCTCTGATCATTCTCCTTCCTGTTCTTTTCAGTGCTCTCCTGAAGGCTTATATTCAAAGTGGTTGTGCTGAAATATTGGAATTGTACTTCCCTTTCTGTCTTATGTTAAGCTTATGGGCAGGCAGTGTTGATAATGGTGATGATGATCTTGAAGCCTCTGGAATCCATTTTTCTGCCTTTTACTGATCTATCCAGATACAAGATCCCAAAGGTTCTTCCTTTTTCTTTCATCTGCCAGTAGATCAGGCTTCTGATCTCATTGTTTGTGATGTCTGGGAGGGGAATATTGGCCACACAGATCATAGTGAAGGTCAATGTTGATGCTATCTGTGGTTTACACATTGTGCCAAATGTATTATGGCATTATGTTTTATAGCCTTTTACGTGTGTTATCCCTCCTCCTTTTGTGTGTGAAGAGGCAGTGCGCAACTGCAGCCAGGACTGCAGTGAGCGACTTCAGCTAAGCTATCTTACCCAGAAGAGTCTTTATTGACATTTTAATGTCTCTCCACCCATTTCCTGTATCAGAGCCTCCTGCCTCTAAAACTTTCTTCCTACGATTGGTTTTCTTTCCTGCGTTTTCCACAATTACTCTCTTACCCAATAACTTTAACTTTAAATCTTGTCTGAGAAATAACTCTCTAAACACAAGTTTTTCAGAATTCTTCCAGCTTTCCTCCTAAGTATATTTAATATTCCAGCATTGGTTTTGGATGTAATGCTCTTCATAAAGTAAGTCACTTTTTTGGTTATTCTTCCAACTGCCTCGGTTCTATTAAAGCAAGTCCCTGCAACATATAGTCAGGATAGGGTATGGAATTATTTGCCTTGAAGAGAGGTTGTTTCTGCTAATTTGGCATTTAAGGAATCAGTTTTCTCTGAGGGATAACAGTTCAATGGCTTCCTCTGGTGTTAAACGTAAATAATTTCTTGCAACTTGTCTGAGCTGCATGATTTTTTGAAAGACTTGATGATCTTCATGAGGTTAGGATAACTTTACCTGAACTAGTAATCATCTGAGTTTATTTATACATGGGGTGGTTATTAGTAATGTTTTGCAAGATACATTGAATTTCCATTCAAATTTTCCTTTGAAGGCTGAATAATGGCAAGTTGTAAATTATGAAAAATGGGACGATAACAAGTCCCCCAGGAAATTTCCCCAGGGGTTATGGACTGGGTATATGTTGCGATTTGGAGGGCAAGATCTGTCTTCGACATGTTTTTATTCAAATTTTCAAGAATTATGTTATTGTAGTGCTATACATTCTTAATGCTTTCTTTATTCATGTATGAGGGACAAAATCAAAGACCTCACAGTCTTTGCATATTGTCCTGAGATTTTCTGGCTTTGGCAGTCTTCATAACCAACATGTCAATCAGAAGTTGATCCCCAGAAGTAGTAGTATTTCTTTTGCATCCTTTTCATTCCCATGTGAAATTTGCATTGGTAACCACACTGTAGTAGATTTGCTCTGATATGATCAATGTTAGCAGTTTGCACATGGTTGAGAGACATGTGATTATTTAGGAGTTGGGAACTACTTGACAGCCCGTGCTTTTGTTTTCCATAATTAACACTACTCTGACATGCATCTTAATGATTACTCCTGAGACAACTGCCTGGAGTTTTGTGCTAGTCTTGGGTGCAAAAATACAAAGTACTGAAGCCAAAAACTAGAGATAACATCTGGTCCTGCCATTTTTTTTCTTAAGGGATCTCTTGACCATTTCTGCTGCTAATTTTAGTTTTATTTGTTGTTAAACCTCTGTTCCAGCATCTTTAATCCACCTGGTATTGCTTTTCTGTTTAATAAGGTTGTTTGAGATTTTGTTGCACAACTTTATGGACTCCGGAAAGTTTCTAGAGATTCCTCCTAATAAAGTCTTTTGTTTGAAGTTGAATGGCTTTACTGTCTGCATACCTCCTTTGTGATATTTTATCTTCTCATATCTTTTAGCCTGCAGATAAGGAGGGCATGGCTCACTTGCTCACTGTTGGATAAATGATAAATATTAATAGTAACCTGCATATAACAAATTCGGATAAAGATAAAAAGAGAATATTTTTTCTGCCTTGGCAACATTAAAGAATACATTTTGGGCCATTGCAGATTTTTTGATGCACTTGAACAGTAAAAAATTACTTGGTTCCAGAGCTTGTGATTGACCTTGTTCACTGGAAATGTGTTTTTTTGTTGTTAGTGGTTTTCCTCTTCCTCCAAATGTTACCTTCATCTTACCTGAACTTATCTCTGGAGAATTTTGGTTTGAGGGGTTTTTTTTTGTTTTTTTTTTATCATTCTCCTTCAGATACTCCGCTGGAGAAATACTATTATCTGAACTCCTTTTGTTGAAGAAGAGATGTTCTTGGGAATAATCCACAGGCTGGAAGTTTGGCCATCCCACCAGTTTTACACAGGAATTGTATAAGAAAGGTTAAAGGATTAAAACCTCAAGAATGAAGAACAATTACCTATTGTTATCTCTGGAATCTTTCAGAGAAGCTGGGGTACAGTCACTACAGCATTCATTTATTCACAGAGAGAGAAGCCTCAGAAATTTGTGATCCGTGGTAGCAAAAGCAATTGATAAAAAAGACAACATTAATGTCTGCTTTGATCAGTAATGTTTGTGACACCTCGATCATGGCTGTAAGATTAGCTATCATTACAGCCAGAGGCATCTCTCTCCCTCGTTCATTTCAATAGTCTGCCTGGAAAGATTTGAAATATGGATAGGAAGAAATTATATGCCACAGGATGGGATCACCATTACTTTTCAAAATGAGTGTGGCCAAGCAGCAAAGGTAAAATCTGTAATGATTATTTCCCAAATATATTTCAATTGGCAATAAATTAAAATTATTTTCCCCAAGTCCAGTCCTGTTTTGCCTATGACAAAAACTGTAAGTGATCTTCCTGTCTTTATCTCAACCCACAAGCTTTCTCACCCTATTTTCTCCCCCTGATCCCCTGCAGCGGAGGAGTGAGTGAGCAGAGGGGTGGGAGAGTGACAGTTAGCCAAAGTTAGCTCACCACATTTCATCATAGTCTGGTTTATTGTCCTGTTTACTGAGGTTCATGCCATAGGTGCATCTTTGCATTCTTGCTTGGTGAGTGTGGTTTTGAAGAGACTGCTCTGACCATGCCCAAGGGTGACATTGCAGAGAGGTCTCAGAGGATGCAAGCTGTATTCCCTTTGGAGGAAACTAACCAGAAGCAGCTCTAAAAGGACCACTCCTGGTACAGGCCAGCCACTAAAGGGTGTTCTGGCTGCAGGAAAGGCTGGAGCTTGTTCATCATGAAACACTGTCATGGACATTGTCCCTGAACAAAAACCTTTTGTTATACAGATCCATTCCTGTAGCGATACCTGCTAATGTAGACAAAGCCCATGGCCTCCTTGAAGATGACTTTCATTAATGATAAGGAACATGGACTAATTAAGTAAAAGACAAGATGGATTTGCTTTGGTGTTTTGTAATTTCTGGCTGCATCTACAGTGCTGTAGGAACTGTCCCTGACCTACAGACCAAATGGTACAAAATATCTCCCACACTGATCTAGGCCAACTGCCCCCCAGCCATGATATGCAACACTTGGTCCAGATATTTTCAGGCTATAGGAACCCCTCTGAAATATACCCTAAAATATAATTTTATTTTCAGTTTGAAGTGACTAAGATGTGACAGCCCTGTCATTGCCTATGATGTGGTGTATATAGCAGCGTGCTGAGGATGTGATGCATGCTATGGGCAGCGGCAAGACATGAAGCAGGCAGGGTACTTGTAGGTATAAAGTTCGCAGATGCAGACTTGGACTTCAGTACAGTCTCCTTTCATCTTAGAGCAAACAACACACAAGACCACATCTGAGTTTCACCTCAGAGGGAAATAATTGGGAGAAAAATGCCTAGGAGCAAATGAGAGTGTGTGTAGTTTGGACAACCAGTGGAGCAGAACTTGAGAGAAATAAATGGATGAGCTGAGAGAGCAAATGCACCTTCTGGTGAAAAGCAGACCATTCCCCAAGAGGAGAGTATGTGGTTCCTACCAAGATACCAAATGTTGCTAGCTATGCAAATAGTTGCAGTCTATTTCCATAGATTCATACTGAGATGAAATTTTGTACAGTTATTACATGTATGGCGTTCTCCCTTGACATAACTAAATGCTTATCACCAAGGGGATTACAAAGAGGTATTTATCAGTCCTTTCAAGCCTGGTTCATCTTCTTCCCTGTTAAGCAAAACAGTCTAAAGTTTCAATGTTCCCTTCAAGGATAACCTTGGTTTATAAGTAGGCAAAGACAGTCAGGGTAAACAGACAGACCTATTGCCACCTTCTGGAATACCTCAACCAGGCAGGATTTAAACAGGAATTAAAGAATAAGAGAAGGAAAATGTCTTCAAAACTCTGTGTGCCATAACTCTTGCCAAGACCAGCTTTTAAGACTTTTACTGATGACATTCAGGTTCAGACTCAGCGAAGTGGCTCTGAACTTCCCATTTACCCAGGCCCTGGGTCTTCATCTCTTTCTGTTAATTAGTCTTGGTCTCTGAAGAATTTTGATGTCTTGTGATGCCAGCACAGCTCTGAAAGGTCTAAGTTTGTCAGTTAGTATCGCTATCTCCTGTTTGCAGGGTTTTATCAGTCCTCCAACACACTCATCTCAGGGAAGGATAGCATCCTTCATCAGGATGTTCTGGAATCCACGTCCCTCAGTGTCCTGCTATTTGGTTATTTTTAAAGTGTCTGAACGAAAAGAATTAATCACTCATACTTTTACAAGTGTTTAAAAAATATCACTCCTTTACCAGGAATATTACTAAGTATTACGTCGCAAGTGGTATGAGTAACTCTAGGAACAAAACTTGAGATACAGGACAGGATTGCCAAGGTGCATGAATCATTCACTTAAGTTCAGAGCAAATTCACAAAGCGATTCTCAGAGGATTAATCATTTTAGTACAAAGTATATGAAGTATGGCAGTTGACAGCTGGGTTTTTTTTGTTTGTATGGTTGGTTTCATATGGAATTTTCTTTTTTTGGGGCAGGGGCAGTGAGGATTTATGGATATTTCAATTTGCAGTGGATATCGTGAAACAAAATCTTTATTCTGATCATTCCTGAAGTTTATTTTCATTTACAGTTATTCACTTCAGCGCGAAAGGCTGATGTTTTGGTACTTTTATTATTCAGGTTACACATAATGTTTGTTGTATATGCTATGAGGGCTTATATTTAGATTTAGACATGTGCACCAACCTTGGAGAACTGAACTTGCTCAATACACAGAACAATTTACTGAAAGAGCCACCAGTGAAACCCTGATGGTTTGGCTATGGTTATTAAGCTCTAAATTGCAAGTTACCCTCATTTTCAGTTGAACTCATACAAAAAAAAGAATTTTTTCAAGGTCAGAATTTGACCATATTATAGGAAAAGTATTATTATGTATTGTTGTAGATCTGGAACACTAGTATCAGGTTCACTTTTATTTGATTGCACAAAGTGAGGAAAATTCAGGCCTTTACATGGATAAAATCAGCCCCAAAGGCATTTCTAGCATTAGCAGTAAAGATGAAGGAACTTTGAAAGCCAATGCCACCAACTATTGAGAAATATAAAAAGAAAAGTTTTTTCCATGGCACACTTATAGGGAGAGTGGAAATGAGATATAACATAAAACGGACAGTAATCTGGGCTGGTAATCTACCATGTAGATAGCATCTCCTCCACTGTTAGTCCTGCACTGACAGTCCAGGAGGATGTTAAATGCTGGTGTGTAGGAATGGGGAAAGGAGGAGGAAGAGATGGGCCAGATTCTAGCTTGAACCTTCAGGAATAACTTCTGTTATAAGATCTGTTTGTCCAATGTAATAAAATGATAAAGCAAGAATATTTGCACTTCTGGCAGAATATTTTTATTGAGATTTGCTGATAAATGGAAAGCAAAGGACTACATAATAGGGAATCAGAGAAAAAATTTAGGGACTTTGTTGTATGTTAAAATGAGAGGCTGTATTCTGAGTACAGAATTAGGTTCTCTCCAAAAAATTGTGTATCATAATAGACTGAAAGACTATCAAACTGTGTAAAAGCCAGAGTTACAGCACTGAAATCTGTTTACTTACATGAACAAGTAAAAATTTTATCAGGTTTTAGGGACTACTTTTGTTTCATTCAGTTTACTGCTCTCCTAAGAACTGGTATATTCTCTGGTGGCATAAGTGAGCGAAGATGAAGGAGCTATTCCCATGTACACCAGGAGGAAGTTTGCCCGATGGTATTTCACGTAACATGATTTTATTCTCTTGAAACTGATTTCTGTAAATCATATATTTTGCACTTTGAGCTTAATGATTATAAGCCGCAGATGATTAACTGGAGTTTGTTTTTAAAATTTGCATTTTCTGGAGCATAAAATCTGTAAAAATTTTGCCCAATATATATGTCAATTTGTGTTACTTCTACAAAGCTAAAATGTATCATATTAATTTGAATGTATTGAATGTACAAAATTGCTAAAAAAGGGTGGGATGTATAACTGCCAATGAGCAGTAAGTGCTTAGAGAGGCGTTGAAGTATGGTATTTCTAGACAAAACAGGTAATATTTTCTGTGTCTTCTCGCAGTTCGTCTTCCTGCTTTAACACATTACATGTTATAAAGTAATCTGTGAGATAGAAACAATACCAGGAGTCCTAATTAAATTAAAAGTAATTACCCGTTGTGTAGATACGGCTTTGAATTGAGCAGCTGCGAGTTGATATTTTGTCATCCTCAGTTTATCTATATGCACATGCGTGATTCTTTGTATCAGTTATTAATGACGTTTTCTCAGTAGTCATGAAGTGTTGTGGAAAACAGGAGAAGAGGAAAAGGATGAATGAAAAAAGTATTATAGGAAATGCAGACAGTGAATGGGTACATTTACTACTGGAAGTCTTCAGCTGGGATGCTAGTTCCTCGCTCTCTTATTTTCTGCTATATCTCAGAGTGGTCTGAAAGAAATATCAGATAATGCTTATTTTTTGCTATTTTTTTTTTCAGGCTATCAGCAAATTTTAAAAACAAAGCATCTGTCAGATTAAGCACAAGGACTTAATTCTTTTGCTTTATTAAGGCCCTTCTGTTCTGCCCTGGAAATGCCAAAATATGCTACATTGAATGTAAATAGAATTTATTTGTTTAATATATAGCTATAATCAACACATCTTTAAAGAACTTTTACATTGAGGAGAGGAGAGGAAAGGAGAGGAGAGGAGAGGAGTGGAGAGGAGAGGAGAGAAGAGGAGAGGGAATGAAAAAAAGAGGAGAGGAGGGGAGAGGAGAGGAGAGGAGAGGAGAGGAGAGGGAAGAACCTCAGTGAAAATAAGACCCCAAAGAGATTTTTTTGGTTTTTTTTCTTTAACAATGCAGTAGATTTTCTATATTTAGAAGAAAAAGTTTCTGGCTTTTAAGCAGACTTTTATGTGAGAACAAAAAGAAGCTTCATTACAGAAAAAATATTGCACTAGAGTGTTATTCAGACAGATTTAGTGTCTTTTTCAGCTGCATGGTTCTCCTATAACAATGGCATAGAACATCATTCTCCAACTGAGAATATTATGCAGCTGCTTAAGAGTGTACGCAGGGTGATGTCCATTTGAGTGACTGTTATCTTGCTGGCATAAGCCTGCTACCAAACGGGAGCAATTACTCCCAATGCAGTCAAATTAAATTTTCATAACTATGAAGCTGCATTTTACCTTGGGGCACTACCTGATGCCCAATTCTTCATTCCTCCTTCCTTAATCCTCTATATTAAATCTAAACAAATCAATGTTTACTAACATTAATATTTTAACATACACTACTTCCTCTGCCTTCTGACATCTTGTGCCTTTATTAGTAGCATGGTGAAGGCTTTCTGCAGTGAACAACAAAAGGCCCTTTTTTGTTTTCCATTCTTGTTAACTGGTTTATTCCTTCATGTGCAAACATGCACATATAGGCATATATTTTTCTGCCACTTAAGTCACCAAAAATTCCTAAGTAATAAGAGAAAACAAATCATCATTTCACCACTGAACAAGGGCCATATTATGAAGAGGCTAAGGGAGCATTTAAAAAATCCTGCTTCTATTCCTGCATTATTCAAGTGAACAAAATGGGTTCACTTCCCTTTAAAGAGCCATCAGTCACTTCTTGGTCCCCAGATTTACCAGTACAGGTCCATACACCTTTGATCAAAGCACCCCTCTGCCTAGAGGCTGAAGGTGAGGGCTTCATAAGCTATTTCAAGAGCAAAGCACCTCTGCTGCTTGAGAAGCTCCCAGATACAGTGAACCCACAACTGTCCTCGCAGCCACAGATCCCTGATTCCCACCCTGCAGTTCCTTCATATTCCTATTAGATGTCTGCCGAATACCTAACTATAGTGTTTGACTGGCTACTCAATACCTGGAACTAATGTTTGTCTGTATGCGATACAATGCAAATTAATGGATAGGAACACAAATCAATTAAAAAAATAATTAAAATGGTATTCTATTTCCTTTCCACTTCCCCTTACTCCCATCCTTCCCACTCATTTTGTGATTTTTCTGCCTATATCTGTATCGTAAGTCCCCTGGTGTTATTTCTCTGTCCCCAGTGAAGTTTGAAACTCCTTTCAATTTAGTATCAGCAAATGTAATTACAGGCTAGTTACTTTCACTTCCAACTCATTAATGAAAATGTTAAATAAGACTGGACCTAACGTACCTTCGTAGAAAATCCACCATATAGTGCTTCCAATTTCTATAATGTGGTCTCTCTCTCTCTTTCCAGAAAGACTTTTCAGAAAATATCAACATCACCTCTTTACTTAGTTTGTGGGAGTTCCTGCATAGTCATCCAGATTCCTCCAGGACTAAGTATAATCTCTCCCATCTCCTTGAGTTTCTTGCCAGCATATAAACTAGCAAAGCAAGGCTTGAAAACTGAGATCCTTGGCACACAGCTACTGTTAGTTCAAGGGTTTACTCCCTTTGCAGAAGACGAGGAGATGGGGATAGAAAGAAAATTACCTTTATTTAAGGCTTTATAACACTAGCGCAGTTTTACCTATGGCTAGGACTATAAACTTGAAAGTAGAGTTCAGTAGGCTGTGTCCATCAGCAATGGGAGAAAAAAAGACAGATAATATGGAAGCTGATAATTACCAAACTAACATCAGCAGCCACATTTTCTCTGCCTTTTTATTATTAGAAAAAGTTAAATCCTGATATCTAGTTCATTCGTTGTGTTTTCTGGCACACACTGGATGTTTTGTATGCCTGCTGGGCTGGAATCCTGATGCCGGAAAAAATAAAATAAAGCGTGCTGCAATTTCTAGCTGGCTACTGGGCTCTTCTCTGCACCTAGCTTCAAAGATTTTTTAAAATATATTTTTCTGCACCACAGCTCAGAGTTGCTAAATCCAGAAATTGAAACATTCTGGGAACCAAATCATTTGGGGGCAAATCAAAGCTCTTGGAATGTTGCCCTAGGATTTTGAAGATAGCAGTTAATAGTAAAAAATGTTCAATACTTTTAAGGAAATCCCAATTATAGAAGGCTGCACCATTCAAATCCTTGGTTCAGGAGCAGAATGAATGCTGCATGTCTAACAGAGGAGGAAATGCATGCCTGTGTTGTGAAGGCAGGAATTAGTAATGAACAAAAGGAAAACCTTTGTGGTATTTTACATCTCCTATGCATCTGTATTTACATGTTGGCAACAGTTGCTTGTGAATCCTAAGATGAAGGTTATTTAGTCATTCAGGTAAGTCTCTATAATAGGTCTGAAAACCATTACAGATCCTTATCCAATTGATGTAGTTTATTTTTAAAGTATTGGTGGTGTTTTCCAAGTGGAAAGAATAAAGATTAGGGGCAGCAAGAGTGTAAATGTTGGTTAAGGATCCTTTCCCTGCTCCACCAGAATTCCCTAACACTTGAACTGTGTAATGATACTTTAAAGCATAGCTTAACTGAAGTGTAGGTTTGCAGAGGTGGTAGTTAGATTGTCACTTTCACCTGACACACATAAATGTGTGCCCTGTGTGAAAGGGATGCTCAGGACACTAAGACTCAGAGCTGATCAGGCTAGTTTTCAGGTTAGTTCTCAACAGTACCCAGCTCTCTGAACAGCTGTGCAAATGCTAGTGCCAGCACAGTGGAGTTAGCAGAAATGAGTAGCCGAGGATGAAGGGAAGGACCTTAATGGTAATGTGAATTTACATCAGGCTATAATGACTATGAAGCTATAGTCAGAGATAAGCAAAACTGACAAAAATAGACCTTTAAGATTTTTCCATGTGCTCCCAATCCTAAAGCCAGAGTAACCTCAGGATTTAAAAGATAACAATAGCGTAGCCTGAAGACCCTGTCTTTTTAGGCAGATTACTGGTGATCCACAGGGAATGGTCTGTAGTCAAGGCCAATACAACCACTGCGCAAAGCTGGAGAGCCTGAGGAATTGGAAAAGCATAAGACTGCAAAGCACGCTTGTGGGTTCTGCCAACTAGAGCCCTTCTATCATGGTCATTCATACATCAGAAGCCTTGTATAGAAAATTCCTCAAAATATTTTAAAAATGTGACAAATTATACTGTAATTCACTGTAATATACAATAATTTACAGTATAGTCAGTCCAGAAGCACCTGGGTTTAGAGACCCTGTGCTATTAGACATTGGGAGCACTGCATAACAGGCACCCATGCAGTAAGGATGCAGTAACATATACATATGCTTGAGGTGTGCATATTAAACGATAGCAGCATGATGTTTTGCATGTGGGACTTAAAGATGTTATGTGCAGAAGAACAGCGTGTCTTCACAGAAACTGAATATATGTATTACGAAGAGAAAGAAAATATTTCCACCAATCTGGCTTCTTAATACTTATATTCAAATGGTAAAACTCCATGTATTTTTTTTCTATACCTTTATTAAGTACATTATTCTCCTCATCTGTGTTTTGTTAGCTTGAAACACAGCCTTATACTCAGTTATCTAATGTTAGGCACCTGACTGCAGTGTCTAAATTAGGGCTAGAGATGCCCTTGTCACTCTGAAGTCAGAGAAGAGGGCGAGATGTTTCCAGAGGATGATTTAGGACTTTGATGCCTGCATTTCTCCAGTGACTGCAAAGAGAATTAGGCTGATTCTAGTTTCAGCAGCTTTAGTGAACCTCCACATGAGTTGATATGAACCCTAGTAACAAGGATGGATATCAGTCACGTTTGCCTTTCTGTAGACCTCACAGAGTATCCAATGACAAGGGTTAGAACCTGTGTTGGAGTCCTCATTCTGGAGTCTGTTTCATTACTTCCCTAGTATCACCTTTCCATAGAAAGTTTTTTTATTCATCCAGCAGGAGATAGAGTTTGCAAAATACTTTATCCATGAAGGTGTAGTCCACAGCACAACAACTTTTCTTCACATCCTGGTAATTGCCTGGAAATTATTTGTATCTTATTGTTCTTTTCCCTTGAAATGTAAGAGCAAAGGAGAGATCTCTTCCCTATCTACAGATACATCTGAGACAGCATCATATGAATTAACTGCAGAATTTGAAGCAGAAAAACAGTACTTTGGCAGTGCTGTGCCTGTCTAAATGGCAGATGGACCGGGCAATTAACCTGGGAAGGCACATGCCACAACACAGCCAGAGCCAACCGGGGAGCGTGGCTGCCCTGCATGGGGATCCCGACTCAGCACTTCAGGGCACTGTGTAGACAAACTTGTTGCTGCTGACAGCTAATGGGGAGTCTCTTCATGCTCAGGAAGTAGGGTTAGTTAGTGCATCCATTGCTCTGGCTTTGTTGTTTGCTTGCCAAGCAAAACAAGAGCTACAGCTATGGAGCGTTTGCAGCAGCAGGACAGGACAATGTCCTTTCCCAGAATTTTTTTCTTTTCCCCAGCATGTCGACATGGCTCACTTCCTCTTCAGAAGAATAATATCTTGGAAGTATGACCCAGTTATTATGAAACAACAACAGGTAATGGATTACATGTTCACAGTTTAGACTGTTCAAAACCTTCCTGACAAGATATTTTTGTTTCAGAAAACAAAAGATTTTACTGATGACAGAACATTTCACAGAAAATGACTGGGTTTGGTAGATTTTCCATTGGGGGTAAAATATTCTATTTTGGTAAACAGTAGTCTTCAAGTACCACCACAGTGCGTTTCTGTCCTCCAGGTCCTTACCAGGATTCAGCTGAACTAGGTTTAATCCTCTGCAGTGTATCATGGTATCCTGCAGTCCAGGTGGCTGTAATACATAAAATGAACTTTATTTGGATTATTTTTTCTGGAATTTACTTCTGTACCAAGCCATATCTCTTGCACCATGCTATGTTAAGTGCTGTGTTTGGTTTTGTTTAATTGTCACTACCAGCTCCACATTTTCTAAATGTTTCAAAGATGGTTAGGACATTTATTTTTTTTAAAAAATAAGACATGCATGTGAAGATGGATTTTTAAAAAGTCTTTACTGGCTTAACTCAGCTCTCTTTGATAAGGATAATACTAAGACGGTTCCAAACATTTTTCACAGTCCCAAGCGTTATGTAGTGAACCTAAGATGCACTGCAATACTCATGTTTCCCACTCAGTATTACCTACTTTTATTTCTCCTCACACTTAGTTTGCCTGACTGATTATGGGTTCTTTTTGCCAGTTTGCTGTTGTCTTCAATGCTGAAAGATGTGCTAGTGCTGCATTAGAGGTCCTGCCCTTCTGGTGATATGATTGCTATAAGTTCTGCCCTTTACTCGTGGTTTTTCTAGATGAGCTATGCTGATAAAGTTCTCTTCTGATATCCAAGAGTCATTGCAGTACCCCCTCCACTGTGTGGTTTGCTCCATGTTTTTAGAATAGCTTCCCTGTCTTGTGGAATCCCTAAACCTATGTTTTGCAAATCAGAAATTATTTCAAGAATACTAGTTTTGCATATTAGTTTAAGAAACATTAAAAAACATGATTTCATAATATACTGAACTCAACCTTTTCAGAATCGGATCTGCTTATAGGCTTGATGGTTTCTATCTAAAAAGCAAAAAAATTCCCTAGGCAATAATTTCAGAAGTTTAAATCATATGCAAGAAAACTTAAACTGGGCGTTAAAGACTGGTATCTTCAAAGTTACAAGTGCTTCTTTTGGGATTCTCATCACCTATTTGGCACACTGCATTCCTAAACATTGCATACTTTAAATTACATTAGCTAATAAGTGCTCCAGATGTGAACAATACTTCAATTCTGATTCCAACAAAACCATCAGGTGTTTATTCTATTTAGCATTTCAACTTAAAGTGAACTGTTTCTGGATGTATCAACTTTAGAACTTTTAACATCATAATTCTCGTTCATAATGTGCTCAGAAAGAGACCTGCTCTGTATTTTCAAAAAAGAATATGCACATGAAGATTAAAATGTGCGTGATTTTTCTTCTCCTCACAAAACATTCTAATTACTCTTCCCTTGAGAGAAAGAAATGATACACAAATAAATTTTCTAACCTCACTGACCAGATTGCTGATGAAACCTCCCTTGCACTCTAGCACTTTCTTTATCACATTTATGACATGTTCAGAAGTACGAAGTGTTATTAGTAGAAAAGGAACGATTAATTTTTTTGCAAGTTAAAGTGTTAATATTTGTGACCTTTGTAGAAATGCTAAGGTTAAAATGTAAAAGTTAATAAAACTTCTATCTGAAATAACAGCATATGGCCATGTATTGAATACAAGCTTAAAATCACTCTTGGGGCTCTGTTATGTTCACAAACTGCCTCAGCTATCAATTACTATGTATGTTGCTGATGAGAGGAAAACTGAACTCCTGTTTCATGTAGTGCACCTTAGGTGAGTATCATCTGACATGAAGGGCTATGGAAGGCTCTGATTCCTAAACAAATCCCCTGTAGAGGTGCCTGGCATATTCAGTTAAAAGGT
This sequence comes from Fulmarus glacialis, assembly GCF_000690835.1. Classification (NCBI taxonomy): domain Eukaryota; kingdom Metazoa; phylum Chordata; class Aves; order Procellariiformes; family Procellariidae; genus Fulmarus; species Fulmarus glacialis. The sequence continues at coordinate 28,849 of NW_009193771.1, forward strand.
ATTCTTTTAAGACTACTGTGGGATTTTTTCCCATGAAAATTTTCATGAGTACAACACAGATTAAAAAGTCACATGATAGTAAAAGAAATATTTTAATTCCATAGAGTATTGCTTCTGAAAAGATGAGAGTGCTGAGCCATCTCGTGTAGAAATGGAGTGGCGATACGTGAAAGCACATACTCAGTGAAGGAGAAACTCATGTCTGATGCTTTGGAACCTGGACAGTGAGTCCGGTTTCCAAGAAGCTGGAAAGGCAAAAGCAGTATACAACAGAAGGAAAAGGAGCTGGATGAAAAGCATAGAGAAGAAGTTGTAAGCAGACCCAGTGAAAGAAGCAGGTGATATAGCCGAGATATGCAGAAAACAGACACTCTCTTCTATTTTTATATCTTCTTTTTGAGTAGCTTAATCCTTACTGACTCCGGTTGAATTTTTACTAGCCTCTTTGACCTAATATGCCCTGCGGAGGAGGACGTTTTTTTTTTCTCTTTGGCAAAGGCAGACAATGCAGGTGGTAAATTGTTATTCTTTGTTTCATTTCCTTCTTGTACTGCTGGCAGGTATTTCTAACCCTTATTATGTTTTCTTTTTTTATTTCCAAGGCTATGCTATGTTCTTCAGGGCAAAAGATAGGAATGAAAAAAACTATCGAAATAGGCCTTTCTAATAATATTTTTGCCTTTTTTTTCCCCCTTGCTGATTGTCCAGCAAACCTCTAACAAAAGTTCATCAAAAAGATGATACAAAGTTTACTTGTGTCAAATTTAAATACAATTGCTCTAATTTTACCATACACTGGAAAGACACATGCAGGAAATGGTGGCCAGGAAAAGTGATGTTTATTGACAGCGCCTGATATGAAGACTTTAGGGAGTTCCTCAAGTTCATACTTAAAGAAACATAATAGTGGATATTTTCACAAAGGTAAGAACACAAACCCAGCCATAATGGTTCAACAGTTCAGCGAAAGGGGCTTGGTCTGGCAATAGCCAACGGTGTATACGTGGAAGAGGATGTCAGCAGAGGGTATATGCACAGTGCGAGGTCTGCCGTACGTCCTCTCAGCCTGCAGCATATGGCAAGGAAGGGGTGGCCTGAGCTGTAAGATCTTGGTAGTTGATTTTTGTAAAGGTAAAACTCTCTGCTTTGTTTTCTCTCTATCAGGAGAACCCCTTGATCTTTATTGGTTCTTCTTCAAAAGTGCCTAGTGAAAAAACAGATAGTAAGGGATAAGCAGGGGGCATACCTTAGGGAAGAAAAGGGGACAAAGGGGAAAGCAGATCATCAGGTAAGCATGAAGGACTCACTGCCCACAGACCCATGGGTCAGCCTTAGTCACCCAGCTGATCCTAAAACCTCCCAGGAGACATCTTCAGATCCATTCTTAGCTGCCAGCTAATCTGGATGGCATCAGTGCCTTTGGTTCCAGTTGTAAGGTGACGTAGATAATCAAAAGGTAAAATGCTTGCAGGTGTCACAGATTAATTAACAACACTGCGTCTGGAGTGCATAGCATATAGCAACACTCCAAAGAGATCAAGGAAGGGCTGTGACAGTAAAACAGCAAGTAAGGGAGGTTTGCTGAAGCTATAAAAATTAATCACCAGTACTTTTTCTGATATTTCAGGACCCAACAGCCTTTTTGATGATCCAGAGGACCAATAGCTGACCAGACTGTGCAGGGAACACTCACAGAAAACCTGGCTGCAGCAGGAAAGCTAAAGAAATTGTTTGCATTTGTGTTCACTGTGGAGGAGGTAAAGAGGCTCCAATGCTAGAACCCTCATGGGGAACATCTTAGAGAGTCTGCCTGAAACCCAAGTATCAGAAAAAGAGATTTTAGAATGTGTTGATAGTCTGAATAATAACAAATCTTCAGACAGGGATTGTATGTGTGCAAGTGCATATTATGATGAAACTGTGCTATGAAATTCTTGACCTTCTGTTTACAGAGTATGACTTATCACTCAGAGCTTCTTCCATGCCTCTGGAAAAGAAGGTTGCAAATATGATACCAATTTTTAAAACAGGCTCCTGAATGCTCTGCAAGTCTAATGTCCAGGCTGGGAAGCTTTGTAGAAATTGCCATAAAAAAAATTAATCAGCCAGCAATTTGACAAATATAGACAGAAGTGTTAATATGGCTTTTGTACAGGGAACTTATGTCTCAGAAGTCCATTAGGTAATCTATTTGAGAGAGTCATTGAACATGTGCACAAGCAGGAGCCAACAGATACAGTCTTCTGAGATTTCCAAAGGCTCTTCACCAATATTTCTTGTAAAAATTTACTTGTCATCAGTTTAGCAAGAACAGATAAATATCTCCCACAGATAAATGTCTTCTTAAAAGATAGTAAACGAAACGTAGGAGTAAATGGTCATCGGGGGATGAAAATAGTGTACCCTATAGAGACCTATGCTAAGGTTTGTCCTATTCAGCATATTCATACAGGATCTAGAAAAGGTGGTAGAGACTGATAAAGCTTGATGATGTTAAATTATTCAGTGTAGTAAAAATGAAAGCTGGCTCGGAAGACACAGTATTGAGTAATTGGGCAGTAAAATGGGAGATGAAATTCAGTGCTAATAAATGCAGAGTAATGCAGTTGGAGAAAAACAAGCCTAATTTTACAAACATGGTATTGGGCTCTGAGCTGTTACCACACAGTAAAGAAATCCCAAAGTCATAATAGGTAATTCTAAGAAAACATTAGCCTAATGCACAGTAGCTGTTAAAAACAAACAAACAAACAAACAAAAACAAAACAGAAAGTTGGGAATTATTAAGAAAAGACCAAGGCACAAACAAAATATATAATTCTGCCATTAAGTAAATCCAAGTATCCTCCGCGTATACTTTTGATGCCTCCATCTCTATAAGGATAGAGAGATTTGACTATATGTGATGTTCTCCTTTTATCTATGAAGATCTGAACACATATCTTCTGTTGCAGTGGTTGGACCTTAGAGATTCAGAAGTGGGTGCATTTACAGTAGTACTCCTTTTGAATTTTTTTCACTTTGCAGGACTGCTTATATGTACATATGTATACCTTCAGAGCAGTCTTGGTGTGAATGTAAAAGCCTAGTTCAAAGAAAGCGGTGCTGAGATAAGCATCAATGAGCAGGCTCACCAGGATACATGAACTGTGCATGGATGGATTTGAGAAAAGATTTCAGCTGCTGATGATTGAGTGAATTTCAAAGGAAACATTGAAATGAGGCCACATGACTACAAGAGCAGGTGAGGACGGGATACAAAATGAGAAGATGTTTTATGTGCTGAAACAGCAGCAGAAGTCAATAGAAGCAGCTTGTCTGGTTGTTCGGATGCTGATTTGAGAAGTGTGTTGACAGAGATGGCTTTCAAACAGCCTTTGAAGGGGAGGTGATGGTTTTACTTAAAGGCAGGGTGACCTGAAGGAAAAAAAAATCATAAAAAAAACCCTGAAATGGTTCACTCAAGCCTAATTATGTATTAGAACAGTGTCCAAACGTTGTCCCTTCTGAATACAAAACTAGGCTAATGTTTTAAAATGATGATTGGGTTGGCAATGGTTGGGCTCTGGAGGCCCGGGTGGATACTCTGCTTCTTCACTCAGAGAAGGCTGTTTCTGGAGCCAGGAGAGTCCCACTGGGAAAAAGAGTTACCAGTAATGTCCGCTGGGGAGATGTGTAACAGGCAAGAGAGAAAAACCAGCCCAGCCCCTATGCTTTACAGAGATTTTACTCTCAGATGAAAAGAAAATATTGAGCATGATGAGAAACAGAAAAGTTATGGGCAACAACCAGTGACTATACCAAGTCCAGGGGCTGGAAGTCCAGCTGTTCCATCTTGCATTTTCTTTTAAAAAGTATTGTTGTCAAAAAACATCCCTGTTTTAAAATAAAATAAAGAAGTCCAGCTGCAAGAATACAAAAGGTACAAAACCAAATAAAACCTGAGTGAAAAAAAGAAAATGAAAGTAGTAGCCTCGGAGGAAGGGATCTGGGGTGTGTGAAGGGGAGCTTGTTTGGTCACTGTGCTGGTTCTGGCTGGGGTAGAGTTAATTTTCTTCATAGTAGCTATGGGGCTGTGTTTTGGATTTGTGCTGGAAACAGTGTTGATAACACACTGAGGTTGTAGTTACTGCTGAACAGTGCTTACATGGAGTCAACGCCTTTTCTGCCTCTCATCCCACCCCACCAGCAAGTAGGCTGGGGGGGCACAAGAAGTTGGGAGGGGACACAGCCGGGACAGCTGATCCCACCTGGCCAAAGGGCTATTACATAC
>NW_009193771.1:33373-44117 GCF_000690835.1 Fulmarus glacialis
CTCTCTCCCATCCCCCCAGGGGGTAGTGAGCTAGTGGCTATGTGGGGCTTAGTTGCCGGCTGGGGTTAAGCCACAACAGTCACCCAAGCTGCCAGCTTTTCAGTAGGAAACCGAGGAGGGTGACTATAGCATCGAAGGCAAAGAGGGGCTGGCGAAGAACTAGAAGCCTGTCTCACATTCTTCCTGCCTTGCTGAGGGGCTTTTTTCCCTTCTATCCCAAATCATCAGGTATTTCTCCTTCTTCCTCTTCTTACCACTTGTCTTTGTGGATCGCTCTCCTTTCTGGTCTCAGCGCTTTCCTTAGCCTGGGTCCTGCTCTCCTGTGGCACAGCTCATTTCTTTCTGAAACATGTTTCTTTCCTTCTTTCTGCAAGTTACTTCCTTTTAGATCTCTGTTCTGTCCTACTTGATTTCATCAATTGCTCTTTACCATGAGATGGGCGCAGAAGAAGAGACACCTAGCCAAGTCACATGACAAAAAAGCGCAGTCTGGACAAGTCCTTTGGAAACAAAGATTTCCAAAAGCTGAATTTGTTTACCGAGAAACCCACTGTAGGATGCAAATCCAAATCCTTCCTTTGACTGTTCAAATGAAGGCCTTTGCCCTCAGAGCCACTGTTACTTTTCTTCAGACTTCGGGATGGGTTTGGCAGCCCTGCCTTTTCCTTGGGGAGCCCACGAGTACTGCCGCTCTGGCGTGGGGTTTCTTCCCACAGCTACGAGCAGGTTGAGCCAACAGCTTTTATTTTGTAAAAAATGAAGTGTAGAATCAGCAATAGACATGCATTGACTAACTGACCTGCTTGGATTCTTTAAGGCTTTGTGAAAAACCTGACAGCTCCTGTACACTTACAGTTGCTTACAGTCTCTGATTTTTATGATGTCGTAATTACAGTATGTACAAAAGAATTTCACATATGTTTACAAAACAAACACTTACCGTACTTGTGTAATTACAAAGTCTGCCATTAAATTAGTGTTTCATGTGTTTGTGTTTTAATTATTAACTGTGGCAGAATATAGCTAAAGCAGAAAACATGTAATTTCTATGATAATAACTGAACAAGATTAACTGCATATCTTTCTATAAACAAAATGTGTCTTTCATTTGCATTCTTCCCTTGTCTTAGTTGCATTTAGGGCAATGCAAAAGAGTCTGGCATGCTCCCTCTTCACTGTAGGTGAATATATGGCATTTTATTTGTTGGAATCTATTGTGCTAAAACTGTTTATTTGCAAGGTAACTTGATGTAGCATGATGTAAGGATTTTTTTATAGATCTTGCCTCTTACTCATCCACACATAACTGTCTGTATAGCAGTTTCTTTGTCCTTTTTCTGATGTACAAACGTCCCATATGTTTACTCCTGACACTTGTGTTTCTTTTCTAACATTCAGTTATGTCCTCATTGGCCTCTACACAAGTTTCCTCTCCTCATCTGTGTAGTCCTAGTAATTTAAAAATACACTTCATTATAGATCCTGCCTCTACTGCTGTCTATTTTTCTTCCCAAGATTTTTTCTCAGATTTTCACCCGTTTATATAATTTCTCCTTTATTGTTGCTATTGAATTCTGTGATATAAAATAACATTTCAATGTAAAATTCTCTCACCTTGTTGAACTTTTTTTAAACCTTTATTATAGATTGCTAAAGTTAAGGTATTCTAAAGAAAGATGACTAGTGCTTCTGGAAAATCTGATTTCTAATCACATTTATCTTCCTAATCAGTACGAAAGTGAGAGGGTTTGCATTCTTTATTGAGTGACAGTCTAGCCATCAAGATTTTTCCTCTGAGGCCAGCAAAAAGCAATCGTTCTTCAGTCACCTGAAAGACACAGGGAGAAATCCAGGTTACCCTTCCCAGACCTGGTGAAACATGGTAGGCTGTCTGTAACTCCTCAGTCTTATCTACAGGGGTCTAACTGGGACATTGGATTTCACTTAAGTCAGGTAATTTCCTCCTTTAGCCTCACAAAAAATTGCATGCAGGTTCCCTATAGGGTTCCCCATAGGGTTTCCCTCACAGAACAGAGGGGAACATCTCCATAACTCCTGGAAGCTGCTTCCATGGTCTGTGAGCTGGGTGTGACAGCCGACAAATCTTGAAAATTTTCTAACGGCTTATCTAGTTACATGAGTTGCTCAGATTACAGGTGCTCCTTACAGCCCAGTACAGCACTGCTCTTGCAGCTTCTAGAGATAGACTAGTCTCAATTTCCATATAGCTTTATTCCCTTACTCTAGACATCAAGATTTGATACCTGCCTTGGAAAAGCTGCCTTGACGGACTATTCAAAAAGCCTATAAGTACAACCTCCTGACCGTGGGGAGAGGGCTCGCAGTTCACATCGAGTGGCACATCTTAGACAGTCTTTGAAGGCTCACTCCATTACCTACCTAACACTAACTACAGTCCTCTGAAATGTGTTATCCTCATGTACTCTATGACCTGCCCTCTTTCCCCGCTCTTAGAGATTCCTACAACCTGGATTATGTATAAGCAAAAGAACTAAAGTACGTGCAGAACCTTTTTAGCCTCAGTGCCATCAGGGCAGGAATCCGATGGGAGGCGGAAGAGAAAGAGGGCTCCAACAGACACTGCACACCAGAATGCCCTGATGCTGAAGGGCACGTATAGACCACCTGCATAACTGGTGTGGCAATAAACATACTGCAACTACTCTTTGTTAGGGGGAGAGAACTAGGGTTGTCTTCACCCCAACTCATTATTTTCTTTAGAAGATACCGCATATTAAGATTTAATTAAGTCACCTTTTAATTTTATTCAGATTCACAGAAGGAAAAAAAAAGAAAAAATTGACTAAGAAAACGTCGCCTGGTGAAGACTTCCTTGGTGATACATACATTCATTTCAGTAGGACTCTGTATGTATAGAAAAGAAACCCAGAATTTCACAATCCAGTTCCTACTGAAAGATAGAATAAAACTGAGCCATCATGTAGGCAGACCTAATTTCTTCATGGGACTCTCACCCACTTCTACCATGGCTGAATTTGATCCAAATTGCTTAATACTATTTTCCTTAAATATTAATTTTTCAGAGAAAGTGTTTATATAACCTGTCGCCTTATATTATAGCTGATGTAAAAAGTTTGTGACTGCAACCCTAAATGTTTTATCACCTGTCAGACATTTCAATGATAATAAAAAGTAACATCCTTTAAATTAATTAGTCATGATTAGGACTTCAAGCCCACAGGCCACTTCATTATGCAAAAATTATAAGTTAGCTATTTAAATTACCATTAAATTGATTCTTATGTTAATTGATATCTCACTTATAACCCCTGTTTCTAATTTCTATAGGATCTTATTAAGGTTTAATACAAGTAACTAAAATGTTTTAAGCAATCATTCAAATAAAGAGAATATACTGGAAAAATGATGATAAATATTTTTCTCTGCTTCCGATTTATGTGAAAAACAGGAATTACTTTAATAAAATATATCAGACATCACTCATGCAACCCTATTAGTATGCAAATTGTTGTGATTTTCTCCTCTATCTTGCCATTCAGCATAAGCAGAAAGTTCCTTCTTCTACACATGCGCAGCAGAGATTTTCTGAGATATGCAATGATTTGCAGAGAGTATCAAAAGGCAGAACTCAGGTCATGGAATACAATCAAACCAGTAATGCAGAATGTTAATAGCGGAGATGGGCATTCAAATTCATTTAAGTCACATGTTAATGCTTAGACAAGATACACATCTTGGATTTTTAGGGCTGTTTGCCTTGCCCATGGCAAAGGACCAAAATTCTTGGAAAATGTGTAATTTGTTCCTCAAGTTAGGGTCTGCCAACACAATAGTAGCACAGACTTGTTTGTTTCTCCAAACTGTTCCACTTTCTTTGGTTTTATATTAAACCATGTTTAAGTTAAATGAACTCAGTTTAGTGACCTTGCCGTTTTAGTTTGCAGTATTTGTAATGAAATCTCATCTGCCAGTTAGTTTCTGGCCCTGATTATTAGGTTTCTGTATAATGTAATATACATAAGAAGTAGAGATATAGGCATATATCCTAGCGGTGTTGTTGGCAATGGTTGTGCTGTTAGTGATTCAAGCTGAGACAGTATTTCTCTCTTGGTCCTTCCCAGAGAATTCAGATTCGCTATGATGAACAGTACAGGCTAGATCTAAAAAGAGATAAAAGAACATCCTTTATGTCCCAAATAATAGCCTCAAAGTTCTTGTCCATATCACCATTACCTTCAAACTTCATTCATGCTCCCAGGCATGCAAAAGATGTTTTTAGTGTTGAGCTATTAAAAATACCACTCTGGTGAGCTGTGGCACAACTCTCACAATATATCAGGCACTTCCAATTGAAAAAACATCACAATTTTCATTGTGATGAAAAAAAGTCCTAGCACCCCCAGCGGCCCTGGGACATCTTGGCCCCAGAGCCAAGCGTTCTGCAGCGCAGAGGTGGCTGATCCCCTCTGAAGGAAGCCAGCCCTGTGAGAGCAAAGCACTTGGCCAGGTATCTGGGACTGCATCATGGAGTATACAGAAATAGCCATATGTTTAAATACCTTCTCCGAAACAAGAAGTACACCTTTGATACCAGCCTATGCTTTAAACACTTGATAATCTGTCAATACCATGCGTAGATAATTAAAGCTTCTAAATATATCTGAGATGATAAAGATACTAACCATAGCTAAACTCTGGAGATTTTCAACTTGACTTACAGATTATACGCTTTATCCCTCACACTATAGCTGTGAGAGCTTAGCCCCCAGAGACTGCTGGATCCAGAATCCTCTGAAACACCATTGGATAATGCAATCCATGCTAATGGGTGACAACAGCTTTCAGCTGACAACATCCTACCTGGATTATTCATTCTCAACAGACATTCTTTTATTAATGGGACTGCCACCTGACATTGTTGTAACAGAAGAAAACCAAAATAGTATTTTCCTCTAAACTACTAAATTGTGGTCTTCAGGCACAAAGCAACTAGTGCTTCAGATGGTATCAAAGGTCAAATATTTAACAGTTTAGCAACACCTTTCAGAATTCCCATTAGTCTGTTAGTGACAGAGAAAAAAATCTTAAATTAACCTTACCAAAGTATCTGTTTTAACTAGATTGCCTTAGATCACATTGAACTGTTGTGTGTTAATGGCTTTTTCTTGAGGAATGAAATGTGAATAAGTGAATTAATATTACAGTAAGTAACAAGGGTTATTGGAAGAATGGATCTATAAAGGGTCAGTAAAGTAACAGTTCAACAAATAAGAATCAGACTCCATTACCATAGTGGGATAATCCCTGAAATGATGTTCACTTTTTATGTTTATGTTTCTTTATTTTATATTTATTGTTATTTGTTATTTTTTGTATTCATAATCTAAGAATACATTGTAAATTATAGCAGCACCCAGTGGCATCACAATAATTAGATTGTATAATTACTTGCATTATGAACTTTAATTTCTGAGTTTTAAAGCTCAATAGTAAAAAAACCACATTGTAGTCTGAAACTTGGCATCCAGAGCTTCAAGGATTTAGCTTGGGAGTGATGCGAGGTTTTAAAATAAATTTTCAAAGATAGTGGTTCAGCTGTTTGGGGTTTTTCTATCGACGTTTTTTTTAGCATTTGTGTAACTTGAAAAGTGTTGCAGTGTAAGCAGTAAAATTTGCCAAGGAATTAGTTCATAATATGGTTTAATTACTTTTGGCATTATACATATATATTTTAAATAGCCAAGATATTTGAGTTTGAAAAACATGCTCAACACAGGTGTATTCATGTGGATTCTTTTTTAACATAATCTGTCATAAAACAGTTATTCTATAAAACACGCTTTCAAGTACCTATTGCTTAAAAGTGCTCAAAACTTTCTAAATGCATTCCCATATTTTCTTCACTGGAAATGAGACATCCATCAGATTTTGCAGGTATAGCAACTGCAAGTCAATCTACAAAAATTTATGGTGAAACTATTGCTAGTTTAGCTTGTATCTTCAAAACGCAAATAGATTAAAACAAATTCTTAACATCAATGTAGCACTTTTCAAGCTAGATATCAAAGCTTTTTATTAGGGATGGTTTCACCATCCTTATTTTATGAATGGGCAAACATTATAGAAATAAAACCCAAGTTGCTGGCCAGTGTCATACCAGGCGACAGAAGAGAAGACTAGTTCAAAGCGATAGCTTTGATGCTAACATGGCCTTGGACAATAGAGTGCATGCATTTAAACTGGAAAACTATAAGAACTGTTACAAAGTTTAACTGAAAATAAGGTGGAAGAGCCAAGTCTTTTTTTGTCCCTTGAAAATCACATATATGCTTCATTGGATCATGGGGTGGAGTTGATATTTCAGAAGAAACCTTGTTGCTAGCCCTGAATAGAATCAGAATTTCCCAGGTTGGAAGGGACCTCGAAAGATCATCTGGTCTAACCTAGATGAGCCTAGGTGAGATTATCTAGCAACCTGTCCAGTTGCATCTTGAAAACCTCCAGTGATGGGGACTCTACCACGTCCCTGAGGAAGTTGTTCCAGTGAATGATTGTTCTTACTGTAAAAAATTTCTTTCTTATGTCAAGATGAAACCTCTCCCCTGTTGCCCCTTGTCTTCTCCAGTGGCTCCTTGTGAAGAGAGAGCCTCTGTCCTCTTTGTAGCTGCCCGTTAAGTACTTGAATACTGTGATGAGTTCCTGCCCTGACCCTTCTCTTCTCCAGGGAGAAAAGACCTAATTCCTTCAGTCTTTCCTCATAGAACAGGTTCTCCAGCCCTTTTATCATCTTCATGGTCCTCCTTTGGACCCTCTCCAGCCTGTCTGCGTCTTTCTTGAATTGCGAGGACTAGAACTGGATACAGTACTCCAGGTGCAGTCTGGTAAGTGCTGAGTAGAGTGAGATGATCAGGTCTCTATCTCTGCTAGTAATGCCCCTGTGGATACAGGCCAGGATCCAATTTGCCTTTGTTGTTGCAGCAGCGCACTGCTGACTCACAGTCAGCTTGTTGTCTACCAAGGCCCCCAGGTCCTTTTCAGCAAGGCTGCTCCCCAGACACACAGATCCTAGCCTGTAAGAATTTGCACTTGTCTTTTTTAAACTTCATACAGTTCTTGCTAGCCCAATCTTCCAGTCTTTCCAGGTCTCTCTGTAAGATGGCTCTCCCTTCTGATGTGTTCATCTCACCACCCAGTTTGGTGTCATCAGCAAACTTGATGAGAGTGCTTTCAATCCCAACATCCAGATCATTTATGAAAATGTTGAACAGCATGGGGCCCAGTATTGATCCCTGGAGGACCCCACTTGTGACTGGCTGCCAGCCTAAGTGAAAAAAACATTGATTACCACTCTCTGAATGTGACCTGTTAGCCAATTTCCAACCCATCTCACAGACCACCCACCCAATTTGTATCTTGCCAGTTTGTCCAGGAGAAGGCTGTGGAAAACAGTGTTGACCACTTTCCTGAAGTGCGGAGAAACTCCAAGAGAAATTCCAGGAACCAATACTAATACTTATTGCCATGAGAGGGGACACAGTTCCTAGAAAATATGTTTTCTTCAATACTGAGATAGAACGAGAAGGACATGTTGTTTAAGGGTCCTTCTCCCCCACCCACTCCCCCCCTCCCCTTTGGCTCATCTGTGCTACTGGATGTAGATCTATATAAGGAAATGGATGAAAACTCCGCTTGTCTTTCCAAAGTCTGATCCTGCTCACATGCCTGGATTAGTGGTCCTTACCCCTGAGATCAACATAGCCAGCTGGGGTTCTTATACATTAGATGCTTTCAAAATATTGTTCCTCCCACCTTTACACTGTTCAGTATGGGGTATGGTTTTTTGCCCTGTCTGGTTAGTCAGTCAGGGGGTTACCTCTTACTATTAACCAAAGTTTATCTTAGAGAGTTCTCTAGTGAAGCTATTCAGTCCATGGTGGAAAACATTTCCTCATGAATCCACATTGGAAATGGTTTTAGGAGAAGGTGTCTGTTAAAGAAATAGTGGGATAGAGTTGAGTTTCTAATATCTAATAAGCAAATGAGTCCAGTAACTCAGTGGGGTGGAGTTAGTGGCAGTCCTCTTCAGTTGGGAATGATTTACAAATGACTTCATGGTGCAGATAATAGTTCCCAAATAAATTGAGTTGTGGCTTAATTAAACAGCATCCTTTGCTTCTTTTTCCCATTTACCTGAAACAGCCATAACTAGGATTAACTGTTGTGTGAGAACATAAAATAGAGAGGCAGCCTCTAGAATTGCAGACCCTAAAGCTTTGTAGGGATTTAAAGATTATAACCAACACTTTGACCTGGCAGTAGATGGGTAGCCAGGGAAAAGCATGGACTACAAGTACAGTGTACCATTCTGATAAAATGAACCATAACATTCAATACCAGATAAAGCTTCCATGTACATTGGCCTCCCAATGTTATGCTGTGTGTCAGCTCTACTCTTCGAAGACATTAACTCTATAACATTTCCTCAGCATCTGATATCTGGACAATTTAGTTAAATAACCCAGCTTCAACTGCCATCTCTGTGCAGATGAATCATATACATGTATCTCTAATGCTCTGTCCTGAAATAGATCTTTATGTCGAAAAGCTAAACCTTTATATCTCTTCATGGATGTGGCTTTCAACTTGAGTGCAACATGACTAAGAAAAAGCTCTTTCCTTTCTGCCCGAGACTTTCCTCTATTACTGTGAGCAGCAGCACCATTCTGCCTGCCATGGTGTGGTGGGTTGACCCTGGCTGGACGCCAGGTGCCCACCAAAGCTGCTCTATCACTCCCCCCCTCAGCTGGACACGGGAGAGAAAATATAACAAAAGGCTCATGGGTCGAGATTAGGACAGGGAGATCACCCACCAATTACCGTCACGGGCAAAACAGACTCGTCTTGGGGAAAATTAATTTAGTTTATTACCAATCAAATCAGAGTAGGGTAATAAGAAATAAACCCAAATCTTCAAACACCTTTCCCCCACCCCTCCGTTCTTCCAGGGCTCAACTTCACTCCCAATTTCTCTCCCTCTTCCCCACCAGCAGCACAGGGGGACGGGGAATGGGGGTTGTGGTCAGTTCATCGCACGTTGTCCCTGCCGCTCCTCCCTCCTCGGGGGGAGGACTCCTCACATTCTTCCCCTGCTCCAGCGTGGGGTCCCTCCCATGGGAGACAGTCTTCCATGAACTTCTCCAGCGTGAGTCCCTTCTACGGGGTGCAGTCCTTCAGGAACAGACTGCTCCAGCGTGGGGGTCACAAGTCCTGCCAGCAAAACTGCTCCAGTGTGGGCTCCTCTCCACAAGTCCACAGGTCCTGCCAGGAGCCTGCTCCAGTGCAGGCTTCCCACGGGGCCACAGCTTCCTTTGGGGCTCCACTTGCTCCGGCGTGAGGTCATCTACAGGCTGCAGGTGGATATCTGCTCCACTGTTAACCTCCCTGGGCTGCAGGGGGACAGCCTGCCTCACCATGGTCTTCACCATGGGCTGCAGGGGAATGTCTGCTCCAGCGCCTGGAGCATCTCCTCCCCCTCCTTCTTCACTGGCCTTGGTGTCTGCAGGGCTGTTTCTCTCACATGTTCTCACTCTTCTCTCCGGCTGCTGTTCTGCTGCAGATTTTTTTTTCCTCTTCTTAACTATGTTATCCCAGAGGCGCTACCACCGTCTCTGATGGGCTCGGCCTTGGCCAGCGGTGGGTCTGTCTTGGAGCCGGCTGGCATTGGCTCTATTGGACATAGGGGAAGCTTCTAGCAGCTTCTCACAGAAGCCACTCCTGCAGCCCCCCGGCTACCAAAACCTTACCACGCAAACCCAATACACATAGACATAATCTTTGCCTCAGATTTTTAGTTTTCACGTCCAAGCCATGGCTCAGCTTTACATATTATGGCATAGTATTGCTAAAAAAACAACAGATGGTGCAGGCAGTCAAGGAAGCTCAAGAAAATAATGAGAGAATGTTGGTCTTTGTAACAGCTATTTTGTAGATCCTTGCAGGAACACCAGGTTTTCAAGAGAATCCTCTCTATACAGATCTTCAGTGACTCTCTACCCTTTATCACCTCAAAAAAAACCCTACTTGTCTTCCGTACAAGACCCAGCCAGTATTGTCCCCACTCAGCCCTGATTCAATATCTAAAGGCTGATGTTGACTCCCAGTAGGCCAACATTCAATTTTTTGTGCTTTCTTCTATGCTGCCCCTTATGATTCAGAGAAGATGACACTGAACGACTCTGAAGTTACACATTATCCTCCTTTTGTCTCCCAAACATTGTCTTTGTTACACGGTTTTCCTTTTGCTCTGTTCTGTGCAGTCCCAAGTACAATGCAGTTCCTCTCCAAAGCTAGAACTGCCAGATGCTACATTAATATTGTACTTGGCATCGACCTCCTGCTGTACTCAGCACCCGAAGTCTCCTTTCACGGCTGTGAGAAAGCATGCAGGATTGAAGAGGCATGAAGATGAGGGAGGAGCCCTCTGCCCCTCACAGTGGAGTCAGGCCAGGGTATCTGAGGATTTGGGCCCTTCCGAAACTGCACATCAGAAAAGAAACTATGATTCGTGCCCCTGAAGGCAATTGTGCTGAGGTTAAAAGAGAATAGCTGAAGTATTTAACTGGACCGTTATTTCCAACAACTCCTCCCTTCCTCCTCTCCCCAAAATACATTTTGATTTACAATTTCCAGTTTTTGGTGAAAGACTGGAAACTCTTAACGTTTTTCACTTATTGGGGGGGGG